>NC_142063.1:605000-767500 GCF_059756535.1 Pantherophis guttatus
CTTGGCACCTTCCTCAGCTGCCACCAACCTGTTGACGTCCCTGTGGGTGAGCCGCCGCTCACAGGGGGCCCTGGGGCCACACGCCTCCTCCCCCCTCTTCAATGGGTGCCTTTCCCATACAGGAAGTCCTCGACTTACGACGACAATTGAGTTCCTAAGTGAGACATTTGTTAAGTGAATTCTGCCCCATTTTATGACTTTTCTTGCCACAATTATGAAGTGAACCGCTGCAGTTGTTAAGTGAGTCACATGGTTGTTAAGTGAATCTGGCTCCACCATTGACTTTGCTTGCCAGAAAGTTGCAAAATAGAATCATGTGACCCCAGGATACGGGCAACGGTCATAAATATGAATTGGTTGCCAAATTTTGATCATGGGAACATGGCGATACTGCAATGGACGTAAGTGTGAAAAACGATCATCAATCACCTTTTCCAGTGCCGTTTTAACTTTGAATGATCATTAAATGAATGGTTGTAAGTCGAGGACTACCTGCACATGCAAAATGCCCAGGGGGTGTGTCAGCGAGAGAAAAGGGAGCCCCCTCCCCGGCTGCCACAGGCCTGAGTGGCTTTTGGGTCTCCAAAATGACCCTCCAGGCTGCAGACTCAGATCAGAAAGATGGAGAGAACTTGGCACATGAACCTCTCTCTCTTTCTCTCTTTCTCTCTTTCTCTCTTTCTCTCTTTCTCTCTTTCTGACTCTTTTTCTCTTTCTCTCTCTTTCTCTCTCCACTCTTTCTCTCTTTCTCTGACACTTTTTCTTTCTTTCTTTTGTTCTCTTTCTTTCTTTCTTTTCTCTTTCTTTCTTTTCTCTTTCTTTCTTTCTCTTTCTTTCTCTTCCTTCATTCCTTTTCTTTTCTTTTTCTTTCTTTTTTCTCTCACTCTCTCTCTCCATTCTCTCTTTCGCTCTTTCGCTCTCTCTCTCTTTCCCTTTCTGACTTTCTCTTAATGACTTTCTTTTTCTTTCTTTCTTTCTCTCTCACCATTCTCATTTTCTCTCTCTTACTGACACTTTTTCTTGTTCCCTCTCTCTCTCTCACCATTCTCTTTCTTTCTCTTTCTGACTCTCTTAGTTTCTCTCTCTTTCCCTTTCTGACTCTCTCTCTCTTTCTGCTGCCCCTTGTCTTAATTTAAAAAAACTGAGCTAGCGGCCTGAGTGAATTGGGCATGGAGTGGGCGGAGAAGGGGGAGGGTTGCTGGAGGGCCCAGGCCAGACCCCCACCCCCTGCATCACCCACTTCCTGACCTTTGCAACTGAGGCTCTCTGTGTCCAGCAGCACCATGGCTGAGTTTGAGTAGCAGGCAGAGGGGTGCCTCTCTTTCTGTCAGGTGGGGGACACAACTCCTGTCACAATGCACCTGGTGACGCAGGTGGGAATCACCCAGGCTGGGCCATCAGAGGGGGAATCATCGGCACAGAGCTTCTGCTGGACATCAAGAAACCCCCGAGGGCACCCTCGGCCCCAGGATGCGTCTGCAGACCAAGAAGGACCTCCGGGGATCTCCCCCTTAAATCCACTCCTGCTTCTCCTATTTGAATCACGGAATTTGTGACATAGTTAAGACAACTGTTGTGGTCCAGCAGCCGCCTGTGGAGCTGGCAGCGGAGTCGGACAGCGGTGAGGCTGAGGAAGAACATGGGTCACTCCGAGCGAGCCCCCCCTTAATTCCCAGGAAGCGGCTGTCCACCCAGACCCCTCCCTGCAAGATATGGATGGGAGTGATTCTTCATGGTTTGGCTCTTACACACCCACGTGCTCCTGCTTGGTGCCCTGCACTTACAGGTGTGAAAGAGGCAGCCGTTTTGTGATGGGGGCAGATCGCAACCGATGTAATGTTGGCAAAAGGACCAGAATGAGAGCCGGTTTCCATGCCAACAGGATGAAGCCTTGAAAAAGCACCAGGACCGGCGCAGAGAGGATCAAAGTGGGATTGGCCCTGTTGGGGCTCATAAAAGCAGGCGGGAACTGTAGTCCTTGGGAGACATGCCCTCCAACAAGTGGGCTCCCTCCTTGCTCCTTCTGGTCTCCAATCCAGCCAGTGAGGCTCGGGGTGTGAGAGAGGGAAGGAGTTAAAATGTTTGTTCCAGAGCAGGGGTCTCCAACCTTGGCAGCTTTAAGACTTGTGGACTTCAACTCCCAGCTTTGCTGGCTGAGGAATTCTGGGAGTTGAAAACCACAAGTCTTAAAGTTGCCAAGGTTGGAGACCCCTGTTCCAGAGAGTATCAGTCAAGGAGGCAAGCAGGTTCCTGCAAGTTCCTAGACCTCTTGAACCACAGAAGTATCCTAAAATGTTATCTTCCCCTGGCTCAGAGCAACCGGGCAGCTGATAGCTTCTCCCCGCTCTCTGGGGGTGTGGCGGGAGTGGGGCTTGGACCTGGGCAGGGAGAGGAAGGGGCGTTTCCCCTGCCTCTCAGGCAGAAGGGCAGAATCGAGATATCAGGTGAAGGGTTAGTGCCACTTTATAAGGCCCTGGAAAGGCCACACGGAGTGGCTGTTTACCTGCTATCCATCCCCTTCCATCCCTTTGAGGAAAGTTAGCACCCACCCCTCTCCTAGAAGAATTAAATATTTTGAGAAATATTAAAAACACAGAATATTATATTTTCCTGGATGAGAAATGGAGAAACATGCCCTTGGAAAGCAGCCCCCACCTTCCTTAATAGCACACAGCAGATGTCAGCACTTAAGAGATAAAGAGATGGCTAGCTCTATTCATAAGCAAATCCCCTCGCCCAAGATCCAACAAAGGTAGGATTAGCACTCAGCCACAACAGGAATTGCCCAAAGCCCCTTCATTGCGCCACCCCCAGCAAACTTCAACCAAACTTAGCTCAGACAAACATAACCCCTACATGGCCCCATGGGAGTCTGACAACAACCAATAGAATGCATTTCTTGCACAGGAACAGGAAGCTCAAGTGCAAAGCCCAAGAGAAGGTATAAAAACCCCTCCCTCTCAATGCAGGGCTCCAAGGAACACCCCCAACGAAAGAAGACTCCGAGGCTTGAAGTTCCTCAAAGTCCCATTTTATTAGGGATGTCATATTGGCACATCTGGGAAAACCCAAATCCGAAAGCTTCCAGGTTTTCCCCACCCAACAGAAAGTCCAAGTCCTTTGCCTCTGCACCCACATGTCCATCACATGGTCCAATCAAACCACTGTCCCAACTGGAGATGCCTCCCAGTCACACCCCTCCAGGTGCAGGGCAAGATGTCCTTGACTCTCCGAGAAAGGAATGTTATTATGACTATGTATCACCCATGCTCCAGACAATCCCCCCTCCCAGTTTCCCACAGCAGGAAATGTGGCAGGCCTGAAGGCTCAATGCAGAAGATGGCTTCCAGGCCTGACACTCAACTCCATCTGGTCAGCTGTCCAGATTCACACGTACTTGGTGGTTTGACTTCATCAATAAATGGACCCTCTTTCCAATCGTTTTGTCTCCAGTCCAGTGCCTTTCTCCTGGCTTGGAATGGAACCAGGTGGCTATTTCTTCCCACACCTTCGTCCTTTCAAAGCCAACCACAAGTCTAACCTTTGATCCATCCAGCAGGTGCCACGCTGGGTGGGATTTTGTGGGAGGTGCCACGGAAGAGAATTCAGCCCTGGCAATATGGCTGCCCGTTGCCTCTGCCAACCCTGTCTCCCATCTGGGGCACCTTCTGAACCCAGCCCCCCCCCCAAATGCAGGAGACCATTGTTAAAAGAAAACAGAGTGGAAGAGGAAGAGGGGCGGATGCTGGTATCCATGGAGACCAGGGCAGGCTTGGGTACCACTCTCTCCGGCTGGAAGGAAGAAGTTGCCAATTGCGATTGCGTAACCAGCTGGTTGAATCAGAAAGGGGGTGAGTTGCATAAGCCTCCCTCCCCATCCTTTTAGGGGGGGGGTCTTCAGACCCCCAAAAGGGAAAAACCTAGAGATTCCGAGGGGTTTCATGTTTCGTTCAAGTGACTTCCTCAATGCCAGTTGGGTCATGAAACATTTGCAACAAAACAACCGAGTTCAGAGAGCATCAAGGACCCTTCAGTCCTCCTCCTCTCTACAAGTCCCCTCCCTTCTAGCACTGAAGATGTTACCTAACTGGGTAATGAAACACCTGCAAAAAAACTTGCTGAGTTTAGACAGCCCCAAATACCCACAGCTCTCCTCTTGCCCCTCCTCCAACCCATTCCCTTCTAGTCCTGATGACATTACCTAGCTGGGTCCTGAAACGTCTGCGAGAAAATAACTAAGCTCAGAAAGCACCAAGGACCCCGCAATTCAGCCCTGAGCCCCAAAGGTTCTCCTGTCTTGGTACTTAAGAGGCTAATTAAGAAGCAAACGCTGGCATTAAATGTCACCTCCTGGCTAGGAGCCATTTGCATTCAGGGTCAGACTCCAAGCTCCAGGGAGGGTCTCCGGTTGAGGTCATCTTGGGCTGATGGGTCTGGGATTCTGCTGAAGAAAGCCCCACCTTTCTTCCCCCCATACATCAGGGTTCAATGGGGCTCTGAGGTTCTCCACCAGGTGCAGCTGGGAGAGGGAACCACCAGCAACCCTCCCACGGTGAAGTCCTCTTCCTGAAGGCCACCCCATTGGCCCCCCAGATGCCTCAGTGGCCCAAATGGGAACAGAGCAGCCCCGTTTCCTCACCCCTCTCCAGGCCTGGGAGGGGGCTGCAGTCGGGCAGCTTCCAGCAAGGACCCCCCTGCACCTCCCTACCCTGCAGGCTTGGCATCATTTTTCTCTCCCCTCCATCTTTTTCCAAGCAACGAATAAAACTTGGGTCAGCAAAAGGAACCAGAACAGAGGCAGCAAGCTCTGGATCTCCCACGATGCTTTTCTTCTTCGGGGGGTGGGGGGACATCAATAACGATTTTGTGCTTCTTTCTTACCCCCCCTTTCTCTTCCTGACCCCCTCAAATATACTGGTGGCCACGAGCAAGTCTGCAAATGTTTCACACACCTGCAAATCATTTTTTTTTAAAAAAGAACTGTGGTTTGGGTACTGATTGTAATTTTATTTTATTTTTTATTATTTTTTGCCATTTTGAGATTTGCTCTGGGCCTCCTTCCAGAGTTAGGTTTTTCTGCAACGGAGCAATATCCAATTTCAGTTCAGATGCCGAAGGAAGCGCTTGCAATGCAGCCCCCAGCTTTTTAGCAGATGTTTTCAAAACATTGGCTGTCTGGGGACGAGAGAAACGGCCTTCACTGGATGCATGAAACCGGTAATTAAGTGCCAATAATCACCTGCATTGTTGTTATTACAAAACACAGGAGCATGGATCTATTAGGTGGAAGGGGTCAGCAAAGCATAGGGCTTCCTTGGAGAATTTTATAAGTGCCACTTTATAAAGCCTTAGTAAGACCACACACCTAGAGTCCTGCATCCAGTTTTGGTGACCACACTATAAAAAAGAGGTTGAGACTCTAGAAAGAGTGCAGAGAAGAGCAAGCAGGATGATGAGGGGACTGGAGACTAAAACATATGAAGAACTGTTACAGGAACTGGTCATGGCTAGTCTAGTGAAGAGAAGGACCAAGGGAGACAGGATAGCATCGTTCCAATATTTGAGGGGCTGCCCCAGAGAGGAAGAAGGGGATCAAGCTATTTTCCAAGGTACCTGAAGGCCAGACAAGGAACAATGGATGGAAACTGACCAAGGAGAGATTCAACCTGGAAATGAGGAGGAATTTTCTGACAGTGAGAACCATCAACCCGTGGAACAGAAGTTGCCTTCGGAAGTTGTGGGAGCTTCATCACTGGAAACTTTCAAGAAGAGACTGGGCTGCCATTTGTCAGAAATGGTGTAGGATCTTCTGCTTGGGTGGGGGGGGTTGGACTAGATGACCTACAAGGTCCCTTCCAACTCTGTTAATCTGTAATCTGAACTGGGTCTGGCTAACTAGTCTAAAGAAAAGAAGAATTAGGGGTGACACGATAGCAGTGTTCCAGTATCTGAGGGGCTGCCACAGAGAAGAGGGGATCAAGTTATTTTCCAAAGGACCAGAGGGCAGGACAAGGAACAATGAATGGAAACTAATCAAGGAGAAAAGCAACCTGGAATTAAGGAGAAACTTCCTAACAGTGAGGACAATTAACCAGTGGAACTGCTTGCCTCCATCACTGGAGGTTTTCAAGGAGAAATTGGGCAGCCACTTGTCAGGAATGGCCTGGGGTCTCCTGCTTGTGCAGGGGGTTGGACTAGAAGACCTCCAGGGTACCTTCCAACTTGATATCCTGATGTGTTTTGATGTAAATATTGTTCCAGGACTGTGGGATGCCTGGGGGAAGACCAAGACATGCTGGGGTGTAGGATACCTAAAGGATGGAGAGGCTGTGGGTGGCGGAGGGGAGCCCCACAACGCCTTGCCTTGCGAGGGAAGATTTTATATCTATTCATGGGCTCAACATTATTTTGCGGTTCCAAGCCACCTGGGAAAGAGGCTCCTGGCTCAGTTGCTCCTTAAATCTTAAACCTGCGGAACCCCCTCCCCCCCTTCAAAGCTGCTGCTAAAAGCTGCGCCGCCAAATCCTCCTTGGAGGAAGTCAGTGGGAGCCCAAGGACACTTTCACGCAGGACGCATCCCGGTGCGGGAGCCTGGCTCTCCCCAAAGCAGCTGGTAGCCCTTCCAAGGACCGAATTCAGGAGCCGGATCGAAGGCGCTGCAATTACAGCAGCCCGATTGATCCAGCCGCCCCAGGTATTGATTTTGGGGCTGGAACGGTGAAACTCAAACCGTTAAATCAGCCATGCAGCTTTCCAGCCGCCCCGGGGTTGGAGGGTCCTCCAAAGCCTCCGAGGAAGGTCGAAGCCCCCTTGAAGCGCTTGCAAATCACAGACGCCTCAGCCACGCGCAATCTCCTTGACGGCTCTGCAAGCAGCAGCAGCAGGTTTGGGACGTGCGAATGGAAGCAGGTGCGGAGATCACAGCCGTCCTGCGGGGGTTCCCCCCCTCCCCCCCTCCGCCCCTTCAGGGAACAGCAGAGACGCCCGACCTTGGAGGCTTGTGGACTTCAACTCCCAGAATTCCCCACCCAGCGATGGCATTTGGATCTCCCTGGCCCAGGGAGCGGGGAGGGTCGTCCCTGGAGGGAAAAAGGTCTTTAAGGCAGGATTCTTCTCATCTGATGGCAGGAATGGGAGTCATTTGACTAGGCGAGATCAAAACGCCAGGCCCTCCAGGGGAAAGGAGCTGGAGGGGACCTTGAGGGTCATCTAGTCCAACCCCCTGCTCAAGCAGGAGACCCTAGACCATTTCAGAATCTCTTCTTAAAAACCTCCAGTGTTGGAGCCCCCACAACTTCTGGTAGCGAGCAGTTCCAATGATTAATTGTTCTCCCTATTTCCAGGCTGTTTCTCTCTCCTTGGTTCGTTTCTATCCGTGGCTTCTTATCCTGCCTCCACTTTCCCCCTGAAAGGCCCAGTCAAATTCAGACTCCTGAGCCTTGTATGTGTGCCTGTGTGTGTGTGTGTGTCTCTCTCTCTCTCTCTCTCTCTGTGTGTGTGTGTGTGCAACGCCCCCTCCCCCTCCCCATTTCCCCCATCTCTTGAATGCTGGTTGAAGCAACCAAGGAAACCATTTTCCCTGACCTAGATTTTCCCTGCGAATGCTGCCTTTATGTAACTGAATGTCAGCTGAAGGGGAGGGAAGTGCGAAGGCAGAGGCAGAATCCACTTGCAGGACGGGTTTGTGTTTGCGTGTCTTTTCCTCACCCCACAGCGCCTTAAAGCAGGAGCATCTGCCCCCCCCACCTTGAGGCCTTCCCAGCTGGCAGTGAAGAGCGGGTGGGCCCTCTCTGCTCCACTGGTTTCGAAAGAAGCTCTTCTACAGAGACGGTCAGCTGGCAAGGACACTGCAGGGTCAGACCCAGAGGCTCTCCCGCCCACAGCAGCCGTCAGCCTGATCCCCACCCCAGGAGCAGGACACGAAGGACCGGCCCTTCCCCCCTCCTGCTGCCCTCTCCAGCCGCTGGGATGGGGCAGCAGAAGATGGGCCCTTGAGGACTCCTCTGAGCAACCTCTGGGTCCTGCTCCCCTGGGCTGGCACCTGCCCTGCCCTACCACCCTCCTGCCTCCCCTGGAGGAGATGCTTCCTCTCCTTGCAGGCTTCGCACACACACACACACACACTCCTGTCCCACAGGAGAAGGCATGCAAAATATAAAACCGGATGGGTGCAGAGAGAAGAGGGGGTGCACGAAGCAGGGTTTGGGGGATCCCTCACCAGGGAACAGCAGAGCCAGGATCTACTCTCAGTGGGTGGCATCAACCAGCATGGAATTAATTCAGGGGTCTCCCACCTCGGCCATTTTAAGGCTTGTGGCTCTGCTGGCTGGGGAATTCTGGGAGTTGAAGTCCACACGTCTTAAGGAGGCCGAAGTTGGAGACACCGCCAGGAAATGTGAGGACCGGCTAAGGGCCCCTGGAAAGGAGAGCCGGGCAGATGCCTTCGGCCTGGGTGCCAGGAAAACTGGGTGACTAACCTGGAAGGCATTTGGGGGAGACCTGCAGGGGCCTTCCCTTCCCTGCTTCCCTCGGAGGGCCACGCAGGAGGCCGGGGTGCCCTCTGGGTCCCTCTTCTGGGCCCCCAGACTACAAGGCCCAGGCCAGGTGCCCAACCTGCCAGGATGGATGGATGGAGTTCCCACGGAATTAATGACTTTTACCAAAAACTCAAGGCAGTGAACGCATCCAAGGCCTCTTCCTCCCCCTATTTTCCCCACAACCGCAACCCTGTGAGGTCGATCGGCCTGAGAGAGCAGGACCGGCCCAAAGTCACCCCACAATAAGAGGCAGCCGATAAGATAGTCCTTGACTTACGACGGTCCACCTAGCGACTGTTCAAAGTTACAACGGCACTGAACGGCACTAGGACCCTTTTCCGCACTTATGACCATTGCAGCATCCCCGCAGTTACATGATTTACACTCAGTGGCAACTGACTCACATTTATGACGGTCGCAGCATCCAGAGGTTCACGTGATCTCCTTTTGCAACCTTCTGACAAGCAAAGCCACATGGCTCTTCTCCCAAAGGGGCTTCATGTCCCAAGGCCAAAGCAAGGGGAACGCTGCAGTTGGCCCTCGCTGGGCACTCCTGCCATTTGCACTGGGGCAGAGCTGCCAACGCTGCACAATCTGTTCGGTGGCTGCCAGGCAGCATCAATTATGCAGGAGGCTTGAAGTTCACTCACAGTCGGCAAACCTCCCTCTACACACACACAGAGACACACACACACACACACACACACACACACGCCCCCAGCAGTTGCTTAAGGACTAGAAACTTTATGTAAAGCATGAAATCGCAGGTTGCAAAGCCCAACCCCCAGCTAAAACCAGGAGATTCCTCAGGCTGTTCTGCTCTGCCTTGAAACCCCCGAGGAATGGACTCTCTCTCTCTCTCCCCACGGGGGCAGCTTCTCTACGGCTTCACACAGGGAAGGAAATTCCTCCAGATTTTAAATTCAGATTTCCAGAAAATTTCCATTCCATTCTCTAGCTTCCAAATTGAAGGCTCCCCCCCCCCCGATTTTCTGTGCACCAGCATCTGCACAGTGCCCCATTCTGAACGGGGGCAGCTTCACCTGCCCTTTTTAAGCCATGCAGCCAGGTGAGGGGAAAAGCCCCCCAAGACTCCAGGAAGGCCCCCTACCCGTGCAGGGCGGGAGTGGGGGGGGTCTCCTCTGGGGCTCTGCAAAGCCTCCCCGCACCTAAGACCAGGCCTCCCCCCGAATGGGGCAGAGGAGAGGAGCGGAGAGCCCCCCCTCGCGCAGCGGGGCCAAGGACGGGTCAGTGCGGGGCGCTTCTTATGCGCTGATCCGCTTAGCCAGCCTCGGAGGAGGCGAAGGAGGCCGCTCCGGTGGGGAGGGGGCGGGGGGGCTGCAGCGCCCGGGGGTTCGACCCACCCTCAGCCCAACCGGGGCTCCGCCCACCGAGGGACACCCCAAGGCCGGGGGCGGCCGAGGGACCGGAGCCGGCTGTCCGTTCAGCACCCGCGGCCGAGGCGGGATGGGCCGGGGTCTTCTTCCCGCAGCAGCCCCGCCGCCTCTTCCCGCCCCGGGCATCGACCCTCCGGGCTCCGCAGCCTCCGCCAAGCCGGCTGGAGGGCTCTCGGGGGGCTCCGGCTGACGGTGGGCTCGGGCCGCGGGCCGGGATGGCCGTCGGGGAAGGGTCGGCGTCTCCCCCGCGCTGCCCGTCCGCCGCCCTCACCTCTGCTCCGCCGGCCGCTCCCTTCAGCGCAGCGCCGCCGGCCCGGTCCGCCCCCTCCGGGCGGCGGGGGTCGAGCGTGGGCGGGGGTCCCTCCGGCGGGGCCGGCCGCTTGCGAGGGGTCTGGGGGCGGCGGCGGCTGGAGCTCTGCCCGCGTCTCGGCTCGGCCCCTCCGCAGCCATAGCAATCGCCCGCAAAGCCCTCCTGGCGGGGGGAGGGCCGGGGAGAGGAGGGGCGGGGAGGGCGGCGCTTCCCGAGAGCCTCCTTCTGCAAGCGGGCGCCCGCCGGGGATTGCCTAGCGCCGCCTTCGCAGGGCGCTCGCTCGGTCGGCTGCGAGCGGGACTCCGGAGTCCGGCGGGGAGAAACGGGCGAGGGGCCGGCGGTGTACGCGGGGCCAGGCCATCCCGCTGCCCCCGACCGCCCCCCTTGGCCTCCCCGGGGCTGCCCAGACCCCCCTCGAGTGCCCCCCCCAGCTCTGCCCCCCGTGCATCTGCCCCCGCCCCCTGTTCCCCCAGGCCGGGAGGGCTCTGGGGCAGCCGGCTTGCGGGGAGGGCGGGGCAGCTGCTGGGGAAGGGGCTCCGGTCTTTCCCGGGGGCAGCAGCTCTCCCCGCCATGCCAAGGGCCGTGGAGCAAAGCCAAGATCCCTCCGGAGAAAGGGGGCCACGAGGAGATCCAACTCGGCCGGTTTCCCGGCCCCGCCGAAACGAAGCGAGCGGCGGAGGAAGGCGAAGGGGGGGGGGGGAGAGAAGTCTTGCCCCCCCAAGGGCGCCGCTTGTGTGGTGGGGGCAAGTGGTCGCTCTTCTTGGCCACTTCAGCACCCTGGACTTCAACGTCCAGAATTCCCCAGGAAGCCACTTCTGAAAGGCTGCATTTCAGGGTAAGGGTCTGCCGGTTCTCCCCCTGGACCTGGAGCGCCCCCAACCCAATCCCGCCTCCTGCGCTTCAGGACTCTGAAACCGCTGAAGAGACCCTAAAGCCCAGCTCGATATCCTGAAGGGTACTGGGGGGGAGGGGAATGGAGATATTGCCCACCCTTGCTTTGCTCTTACAAGCCCCCCTTTAAATGGGGAGACGGGAACTCTGGAGGGGAGGGGTCTCCGACCAAGGAGAAACTCCAGTTGTTCATCCTCCCCATCTGCCCCCCGCCCCCCGACCGCCCCCCGCCCCCGTGTAATCGTGTGACCTCCGGGGTCCCCTTTGGAAAGAGACCCCGGAGAGCAGCGGAAGGGAAACGAAGCCCACGCAACGGAGGGGTGAGAGGGGAGCCCCTGGGCCCCTGTTTCTCCACCTGGGAAACTGGAAGAAGGTTGGACTTCAACTCCCAGAAGTCTGTGCTGGCTGTGGAATTCTGGGAGTTGAAGTCCACCCTTTTCAAGTCGAGGAAGAAAACGAAGTTCTTGGCAGCTTTATCCGCCCAAATGCCCGAATCCTTCAGACCACGCAAAGAAACTCCACTTAAATGCACATTAAATGGGGGGGGGTGGGGGGCTCTAGCAGACCCCACGAATCTGCATGCAACCAGGAACAATATAATAAACAGAATGCACTCTGCACATGCTTCAGGGTACAGCACTCCCTTTAATAATGTTTTTTTTTTCTCCTTTGATTATGGGCGTCTCCCAAGAGGGGGGGTTGTCTTGCTCTCCCCTCGCATGGAAAACGTTTACTGTGGGCTGAGGTCACGGATGCGATCCTGGACCCATTGCTCTGAGGGATCGGCGCAGATCTCTAAATCTCTTTTTGTCAGGAACCTGCAAAGGAGAAATGTCTGCTTTTAATTAAGACTAGCTCAATGCATCACAACCGTGGGCGTTTTAAGAGGGGTGAACTGCAACTCCTGGCTGGGGAATTCTGGGAATTGAAGTCCCCCCCTCTTAAAACGCCCAAGGTTGAGACACACCGATTTAGCCCTTGGGTGAGAAAGAAGTTCAGAAATTCTGAAATTCTTGCAAAGTTGAACCATGTTTCCTGGGAAACTTACACGACGGCAGCCTTGCTGCATCTCCCGTTGGTATAGTAGAAAGATTTCAAGAGTTTCAGTGGGATGGGGCGTGTCATGAATGCAAAGCAGCAGGAGTTGGGCCCCGGATCCACTGGGGAAGAAAGAGAGAAGAGAATGGAGACGTTCTCCAGCCACCCGGGAGTGGGCAGGAAACTCTCTGCCTTCAGATTAGCAGCTCAAGAGCAACCAAAATGGTTAAGAGGCTGCAGGCTAAAGCATACAAAGAACGTTTGCAGGGATTGGCTTTGTCTAGTTTAACGAAAGGAAGGATTGGGGGGGGACATGCAGCCTCCCAGTATTTGAGGGGCTGCCACAAGGAAGAGGGAACAATCAAGCGGTGGGACTGCTTGCCACCAGAAGCTGTGAATGCGCCAACGCTGCAGGTTTTCAAGAAGAGATTGGACAGCCACTTGTCAGGAATGGTACCCAGGTCTCCTGCTTAGACGTGGGGTTGGACTAGAAGACCTCCGAGGTCCCTATGATTATATTTTTTAAGTGATAGAAAAAACATGTGCTTGTGTGTAGATCCATCTCTGGACGACCCTCCCAGCAGGCGACCTTCCCCACCACAAGCAAGGATGCTGCTCAGCTCAGACCCTTCTGCAAAGCTTGCATTCTCGGGGTCCCCAGCTGTGCCCCATTACACGGGGAGAGGGGCCAAGCCCTGCCATGGGGGACCCTGCCTTCAACCCCACCTGCCGTTGGAGCAGCAGCCCCCCCCGCCTCCCCCCGTCTCCTCCTGTCTCAACCCTGGTCTGGCCCAGCAACATGGCAGAAGGGCAGGAGGCACCCCAGAGCTCTCCCCAGAGGAAGAGGCTGGGCTAGGAGCGCCCAGGGTCAGGAGGCAGAGTTGGGGTGATTTTCGGATGCTGGAAAGGGGAGGACGGAGAGGCTTACCATGCTGGTCTCTGGGCTGGGTGGGTTCGGGGGCTGCACCTGAAAGAGAGAGGCGGAGGGGGGGCCTTGTAACTCCTTCAGCTCCCCCCCTTGCCCCCACGGCTGAGAGCGGAGCCGCTGGTGCCAGGGGAAAGCCCTTCAGGGGCCCCGGGGGCTCTGGGGGTCAAGAGAGGGTGGCCGGAGGGGGCCCCACGGAATGAAGGACTCACTGGGACCCTCGACAGCCAGGGCGACGGAGACCACCAGGAACAGAAAGGCGAAGAGGCTCTTCATCTTCAAAGAGGGCAGGAAGAGCAGCTCCGGTCTGATCTCTCTGGCATTGGCACTGGGCACCCAGAGGCCTCTTTATAGAAACCGGCAGCTGCAGCCACGGGAAACACGTGGTGGGCTCCACCAGCGGGGTGTGGCCACGAAGGCTGTGTTGCCAGGGAGATGCTGTGGATGAGGGTTTTGCCCACAGAAACAGGGTCGGGACTGAAGCTTGTCTGAAGTGGTCTAGGATCTCCTGCTTGAGAGGGGGCTGGACTAGAAGACCTAAAAGGTCCCTTCCAGCTCTATTCCGATTCTGATTGACTGATGTTATGGTTGATAGTCAGGAAGACCATCTGAAAATAACAGGGCAGCAAGTCTATCTTTCCCTCCCTCCCTCCCTCCCTGTATCCATCCATCCATCCATCCTTTCCTCCCTCCCTCCCTCGCTCCCTCCATCCATCCACGGACCTCAGAGACGGTGTTTGCAATGTTCTGAAGAAGAATCCATTCTGGTGGGAATCCATTTCCTGCACACCCTCATTTCTGAATATAAGCCAAGGCTCCAACGTTTTCTGGAAGAGCCACAAAGATGATGAGGGGACTGGAGGCTAAAACATATAAAGAACGGTTGCAGGAACTGGGCCTGGCTAGTCTGATGAAAAGAAGGACCAGGGGTGACAGGATAGCAGTCTTCCAATATCTCAGAGGCTCCTCCCTGTGGCAGCCCCTCAAATATTGGAACACTGCTCTCCTGTCTCCCCTGGTCCTTCTCTTCTCTTCCCTAGACTAGCCAGGCCCAGTTCCTGCAACCGTTCATCGTATGTTTTAGCCTCCGGTCCCCTCATCCTCTTGCTTGCTCTTCTCTGCACTCTTTCCAGAGTCCCCACATCTTTTTTATAGTGTGGTGATCAAAACTGGATGCAGGACTCTAGGTGTGGCCTTACTAAGGCTTTATGGAGCGGTATTAGTACCTCCCTTAATCTTGATTGTATCCCTCTGATAATGCAGTTTAGGATCGTGTTGGCTTTTCTGGCTGCCTCTGCACACGGCTGGCTCCTATTTAGCTGGTTGTCCACCAAGACTCCCAGATCCCCCTCACAGTCACTGCTCTTAAGCCCGGTTTCCCCCAGTTTATATCTGTGCTTTGGTTTTGGGCTGAACTGATGTAGGGACTGAAATTCCTCCAATTTCTTTGCCGCTCCCTTTCCGAGGATGACAGGGCTGGAGAAGAACCGAGGCTCTTGGGGCTTTTCCACCAGGACCTGCCGAGACCAGGACAGCCACCTTCTCTTTGGGGTCCTTTGCTTCCCGTCTCAAAGGAGGGAAGGATCAAAGGCTGAAACACATGAGGAACGGCTGCAGGATTTGGGTCTGGCCAGTCCAAAGAAAAGAAGAATGAGGGGAGAGGTGATGGTAGCATTCCAGTGTTGGAGGGGCTGCCAGAAAGAAGAGGGGGGTCAACCGATTTCCCAACGAAGGCGAGACAAGAAACAATGGTTGGAAACTAATCAAGGAGAGAAGCCCCCTCCTGACAGGGAGCACAATTCACCAGTGGAGGAGAAGTTGCCTCCAGGAGTTTTGGCTGCTCCAACACCGGAGGCTTTTCAAAAGAGATTCGGCAGCCATTTGTCTGGAATGGGAGAGAGTTTCCTGCCTGAGCAGGGGGTTGGACTAGAAGACCTCCAAAGGCCCTTCCAGCTCTATTCTGATTCTAAAGAAAATTGTCAGGTTTTATTCCACTGCTTTCAGCCCAGATCTGCAGCTTATTGAGATGGTTTTGGGGTTCCTCTCTGTCTTCTAGAATATTAACAGTCTCACGCAATTCTGCCTGATCTGCTCAAGCGGACACCTCTCCTCCACCTTCTCACCATTGGTGGAAACGTGGGAGTGCGGAGGAGCCGAGGGGAACGCCTGGCACCTGCCCCCTCCCCTCCCCTCTCCGTGGAGGGGTGCCCGTGGAGGGCCTGTTGGGAGCCAGCCAGGCAGCCAGAGGGCTCCTCCTTAGTCCTCGTGCCCTGCAGCCCACAAAAACCGAGCCTGCAAAAAAGGATGCTGCGAGATACTTTATCGAGGCCTTGCTCAAACCAAGATATCTTTTATTTACAACCATTTCTCAATCTTTTCAGGAAGCAGTTTGATCCAAACGGGAGATATGATAAGGCAGCAAGATCAGTTCCTGGCAACCCCACCGACCCCCCCCCCCGTGACTTCTGCTAATTGTGGTGCTATTTTCAAAGTTCCTTTCTGCATGAGCAGCTCCAGAACTTTCCACGAAGTCAACATTTTGCTGAAGCCATTTGTAAAACGCCGAGAACTGCATTCCTTGTAAAAGAAGGAATCTGCCTTGCCAACTAAAGGACGACATCCGGGAAGAGAACAAAGGATTCTAGAAGTGAATCTAGCAGCTCAAGGGTTGGGGGTCGCCAAAACAACTTTGGATCCCTGGACCGTGGTCTCCACGGCCTCCATGATGGGCTGCTGGCAAGGGATGGGCTGCACCTCACAAAGACCGGGAAGAAGGTTTTCTCGACTTATCAAGGGCTCTTGGAACTCAGATTGAGGGGGGAGGGTGACCAATCTGTAGGATCTCATCTTCCTTATCTTCTCATCTTTTCCATCTACCCTACTACCTTCTCCTATTGGTAACTTATGGTTTATCCCTTGTTATTTGTATCGTATGATTAATGATTGTAACTATGATTTATGATCCATAAGCTATCACTTTTCTTATCTGTGGAGATTCTCAGTTTATCTCTATGGAGATTTTCTTGTTTGTATGTACACTGAGAGAGTCTGTAGCGGAGATAAATTCCTCGTGTGTCCAATCACATTTGGCCCATAAAGAATATTCCATTCTGCTTTGATCTGGCAGGGTGGACGCATACACTCTGAGTCCTGTCAGTCAAGTGGTGCCACCTCTCAGGACCTCAGAGAGATGCCTGCCCTCTGGAAGGAGCTTCGCCTGGGGTTGGGTGGCCTTCCGACGGGCTCCCAGGCTTTGAGCCAGAGCAAACGGAGCCCCTTGAGGGGTGTAAGATGTGTGTTGCTCATCAGATCTCCAAAATGGTCCAGGTTCTCCTGCTTGAACAGGGGGTTGGACTAGAAGACCTCCAAGGTCCCTTCCAGCTCTACTCTGATTGGTTGATTGATTGATTGATTGTAGCCTACTGTCTCCTGCTCGAGCTAGGTTGGACTAGAAGACCTCCAAGGTCCCTTCCCACCCTGTTTATTGCCTGTTTGTTGGGTTGCTTTGTGCCATAGGTCTCTTAGAGCCAGTCAAAGCCCAGAGGCCTCTATGACCAATGCAACCATAAACAATGTCCAGGGGTGCCTTTATATGTAAACCCTTATTCGCCACCAGACCTTCCAGCAAAATCCACAGAAAGCAACAGCCGTCCTGCCCCTTCAATGCCTCCCCCTCCTTCTCACCAGATCCCTCTGTGCCAGGATGTGCTTGGGCCTCTCCCTCCCAGCCACCGCCAACAAGGCCCCTGGCCCAAAGCATCTATTCCTGCATTTATCCATTTATACAGCCGCCCCAACTCAATAAGTGGCGGCAAAAACAGAATTAAAACTGAACAAAAACAACAATAAACAATTATAAAAATTAAAATAACAGCAACTGAGGAACCAAAATCCCCATTAACTACCTGGACGAGGGAGTGGGTCCTTGCACCCTCTGGGGGCCCGAGGGGACCCCTGGGCTCCAGCCTAGAACCGGGGCTTACGAAAAGCCAGCTGGGTTGGGGTCATTCTGCTTTCCGGAGGGAGAATGTCCCCCGAGGTGGGCACTGCAAGGAGCCCTCGACTTACGACCACAATTGAGCTCCAAATTTGCGTTGCTAAGCGAGACAGCTGCTAAGTGAGTTTTGCCCCCTTTCACGACCTTTCCTGCCTCCACTGTTAAGGGATTCCCTGCAATTGTTAAGTTAGTCACACAGCTGTTAAGTGACTCGTTGTTGTGACTTAAGGGATCATGTGACCCTGGGACACTGCGACCGTCATAAATGTGAATCAGTTGCCAAGCAAACACTCTTCAAGGGCAGGCCTGTGCAGAGCGCATTGCAGTAATCCAGACGAGAGGTGACAAGGGCATGGCTGATGGTGAGCAGGGCCTCTCGGTCTCGGAATGGGCGCAGTTGCCAACCGGAAGCTGTGCTGCCACCTGCCTTTTGAGCAGGAACCCTGAGTCCACGAGGACCCCCAGATTATACGCCCCCCCATCCAAGAACAAGGGTGGACGGTTCCCAGCATCAGAAGGTCCAAGAACCCAGACCCACCTGGTCTTGGAAGAGAAGTGGCCTTCGGAAGTTGTGGGAGCTTCATCACTGGAGGCTTTCAAGAAGAGACTGGACGGCCATTGGTCAGAAACGGTGTAGGGTCTCCTGCCTGGGCGGGGGGTTGGACTAGATGACCTACAAGGTCCCTTCCAACTGTGTGATTCTGTTCTGTCTTGCTTGGTTGAGCTGAAGGGGCTGCACCCCATCCAGGCCTCCACAGCACAAGCGCCACTCAGGCCGCCTGCGGTGGAGATAAAACCTGGATATCATCCACATGTTGGTGGTATCTCACCCCAAGCTGTCCAACATGCTGCCTGGTGCCTTCCGGGAGCTGAAGTCCACCCAGCTTCTTGTCCCTTTGGGTTAGCAACACTGTTCTCTCTCTCATTCTCTCCCTCCATCGTTTTTTAACAGATTAACAGAGTTGGAAGGGACCTTGTAGGTCATCTAGTCCAACCCCCCACCCAAGCAGAAAATTTCTCCTTATTTCCAGGTTGAATCTCTCCTTGATCAGTTTATATCCATTATTCCTTGCCTGGCCTTCGGGTGCCTTGGAAAATAGTTTGACCCCCTTCCTCCTCTCTGTGGCAGCCCCTCAAATATTGGAAGACTGCTCTCCTGTCTCCCTTGGTCCTTCTCTTCACTAGACCAGCCAGGCCCAGTTCCTGCAACCGTTCTTCATATGTTTGAGCCTCCGGTCCCCTCATCATCCTGGTTGCTCTTCTCTGCACTTTTTCTAGAGTCTCCACATCTTTTTTATAGTGTGGTGACCAAAACTGGATGCAGGACTCTAGGTGTGGTTTTACTAAGGCTTTATAGAGTGGTATTAGTATCTCACTTGATCTTGATTTTTGTAGCAATATAGTTGTCCTTTACGTACAGTGCAACTCCACCTCCTCTTTTATGTGGTCTGGTATTTTTGAACAGTTTGTATGTTTCTATCAGTATGTTCCAGTCGTGGGTTTCAACCCACAAAGTTTCTGTTATTCCAACTATATCATATCTACATTCATGTATTAATAGAAAGAATAGAATAGAATAGAATTTTTTATTTGGCCAAGTGTGATTGGACACACAAGGAATTCGTCTTTGGTGCATATGCTCTCAGTGTACATAAAAGAAAAGATATGTTCGTCAAGAATCATAAGGTTCAACCCTTAATGATAGTCATAGGGTACAAATAAGCAATCAGGAAACAATATCAATATAAATCGTAAGGATACCAGCAACAAGGTTACAGTCATACAGTCATAAGTGGGAGGAGATGGGTGATGGGAATGATGAGAAAATTAATAGTGCAGACTTAGTAAATAGTTTGACAGTGTTGAGGGAATTATTTGTTCAGCAGAGTGATGGCGTTGGGGAAAAAACTGTCCTTGTGTCTAATTGTTCTGGTGTGCAGTGCTCCATAGCATCGTTTTGAGGGTAGGAGTTGAAACAGTTGATGTCCAGGATGTGAGGGGTCTGTAGATATTTTCCCAGCCCTCTTTTTGACTTGTGCAGTATTCGGGTCCTCCATGGAAGGCAGGTTGGTAGCAACTTCCAAGATGGCGCCGCTGAAGGTTGCCTTGGTGAAATGCTCTCTAATAGTTCATGTTCACCCTGTTTGTTCCCCAGACTTTGTGCACTTGAGATCTTTATGTCTGACTCTGGGTAGGTCTCCTACTTGATGTTTGAGTTTGTCTTCCTTCCCATCCCTCCATTATCTGACTTGATTTCTAGGGGTTTTTGCTTGAAATTAGGTCCTGGAGATCCTACAGATTGGTCACCCTCCCCCCTCAATCTGAGTTCCAAGAGCCCTTGATAAGTCGAGAAAACCTTCTTCCCGGTCTTTGTGAGGTGCAGCCCATCCCTTGCCAGCAGCCCATCATGGAGGCCGTGGAGACCACGGTCCAGGGATCCAAAGTTGTTTTGGCGACCCCCAACCCTTGAGCTGCTAGATTCACTTCTAGAATCCTTTGTTCTCTTCCCGGATGTCGTCCTTTAGTTGGCAAGGCAGATTCCTTCTTTTACAAGGAATGCAGATCTCGGCGTTTTACAAATGGCTTCAGCAAAATGTTGACTTCGTGGAAAGTTCTGGAGCTGCTCATGCAGAAAGGAACTTTGAAAACAGCACCACAATTAGCAGAAGTCATGGGGGGGTCGGTGGGGTTGCCAGGAACTGATCTTGCTGCCTTATCATATCTCCCGTTTGGATCAAACTGCTTCCTGAAAAGATTGAGAAATGGTTGTAAATAAAAGATATCTTGGTTTGAGCAAGGCCTCGATAAAGCATCTCGCAGCATCCTTTTTTGCAGGCTCGGTTTTTGTGGGCTGCAGGGCACGAGGACTAAGGAGGAGCCCTCTGGCTGCCTGGCTGGCTCCCAACAGGCCCTCCACGGGCACCCCTCCACGGAGAGGGGAGGGGAGGGGAGGGGGCAGGTGCCAGGCGTTCCCCTCGGCTCCTCCGCACTCCCACCTTTCCACGAATGGTGAGAAGGTGGAGGAGAGGTGTCCGCTTGAGCAGATCAGGCAGAATTGCGTGAGACTGTTAATATTCTAGAAGACAGAGAGGAACCCCAAAACCATCTCAATAAGCTGCAGATCTGGGCTGAAAGCAGTGGAATAAAACCTGACAATTTTCTTTAGAATCAGAATAGAGCTGGAAGGGCCTTTGGAGGTCTTCTAGTCCAACCCCCTGCTCAGGCAGGAAACTCTCTCCCATTCCAGAGAAATGGCTGCCGAATCTCTTTTGAAAAGCCTCCGGTGTTGGAGCAGCCAAAACTCCTGGAGGCAACTTCTCCTCCACTGGTGAATTGTGCTCCCTGTCAGGAGGGGGCTTCTCTCCTTGATTAGTTTCCAACCATTGTTTCTTGTCTCGCCTTCGTTGGGAAATCGGTTGACCCCCCTCTTCTTTCTGGCAGCCCCTCCAACACTGGAATGCTACCATCACCTCTCCCCTCATTCTTCTTTTCTTTGGACTGGCCAGACCCAAATCCTGCAGCCGTTCCTCATGTGTTTCAGCCTTTGATCCTTCCCTCCTTTGAGAAGGGAGGCAAAGGACCCCAAAGAGAAGGTGGCTGTCCTGGTCTCGGCAGGTCCTGGTGGAAAAGCCCCAAGAGCCTCGGTTCTTCTCCAGCCCTGTCATCCTGTGAAAGGGAGCGGCAAAGAAATTGGAGGAATTTCAGTCCCTACATCAGTTCAGCCCAAAACCAAAAGCACAGATATAAACTGGGGGAAACCAGGCTTAAGAGCAGTGACTGTGAGAGGGATCTGGGAGTCTTAGTGGACAACCAGCTAAATAGGAGCCAGCCGTGTGCAGCGGCAGCCAGAAAAGCCAAGGCAATCCTAAACTGCATTAACAGAGGGATACAATCAAGATTAAGGGAGGTACTAATACCGCTCCATAAAGCCTTAGTAAGGCCACACCTAGAGTCCTGCATCCAGTTTTGATCACCACACTATAAAAAAGATGTGGGGACTCTGGAAAGAGTGCAGAGAAGAGCAACCAGGATGATGAGGGGACTGGAGGCTAAAACATATAAAGGACGGTTGCAGGAACTGGGCATGGCTGGTCTAGGGAAGAGAAGGACCAGGGGAGACAGGATAGCATCTTCCAATATTTGAGGGGCTGCCACAGAGAGGAGGAAGGGGGTCAAGCTATTTTCCAAGGTACCCGAAAGCCAGGCAAGGAATAATGGATGGAAACTGACCAAGGAGAGATTCAACCTGGAAATAAGGAGGAATTTCCTGACAGTGAGAGCAATCAACTGATGGAATAGAAGTTGCCTGCAGAAGTTGTGGGAGCTTCATCCCTGGAGGCTTTCAAGAAGAGACTGGGCTGCCATTGGTCAGAAACGGTGTAGGGTCTCCTGCTTGGGCAGGGGGTTGGACTAGATGACCTACAAGGTCCCTTCCAACTGTGCTATTCTGTTCTGTCTTGCTTGGTTGAGCTGAAGGGGCTGCACCCCATCCAGGCCTCCACAGCCTGATGCCACTCAAGCCGTCTGCAGTGGAGATAAAACCTGGATATCATCCGCATGTTGGTGGTATCTCACCCCAAGCTGTCCAACATGCTGCCTGGTGCCTTCCGGGAGTTGAAGTCCACTGTTCTAGAGTGTTTTCTATTCCAACTGGACATTTCCAGCGGTGTCTACAAGGAGGAGGGCCAAAAGATCAAAATGGCAACCAGATCCAGGCCATCAAAGCACCTTTCATCTATATTCTGGCTGCCATCTTGACTTTTCTGACACGACCATCATGTCCTCTGCACCCATTTCCTCCATCTCTTCATCCCAATCACTCCTGGAACTCAGTCACTTCACTTTTGGTGGATCTACTGCAACATCTGATGAATAGAAGGACTGGGGGACATGATAGCAGTCTTCCAGTATTTGAGGGGCTGCCACAAAGAGAAGGGGGTCAACCTATTCTCCAAGACACCCGAAGGCAAGACAAAGAATTATGGATAGGAACTGATGAAAGAGAGAGATTCAACCTAGAAATAAGGAGGGATTTCCTGACAGGGAGACCAATCAACTGATGGAACAGAAGTTGCCTTCAGAAGTTGTGGGAGCTTCATCCCTGGAAGCTTTCAAGAAGAGGCTGGGCTGCCACTTGTCAGAGAAGAGGGGATCAAGTTATTTCCCAAAGCACCTGAGGGCAGGACAAGGAACAATGGGTGGAAACTAATCAAGGAGAGAAGCAACCTGGAACTAAGAAGAAATTTCCTGCCCCGTCAGAACAATTTTACCAGTGGAACAACTTGCCTCCAGAAGTTATAAATGCTCCAACACTGGACGTTTTCAAGAAGAGATTGGATAACCGTTTGTCTGAAGTGGTGTAGAGTTTCCTGCCTAAGGAGAGGGCTGGACTAGATCTTCAAGGTCTGTTATTCTATTCTGTTGTTCTTTTTAGAAAGCCCTCGGGGTTTCTGTTGAGTTGGCTTATCTGTTGTGATAACAGAATAACAGAGGGAAGGGACCTTGGAGGTCTTCTAGTCCAACCCTCTGCTCAGGCAGCAAACCGTATTCCATTTCAGACAAATGGTTGTCCAATCTCTTATTGATATCCTTCAATGTTGGAGCAACCAACCACTTCTGGAGGCAACGTCTGTTCCACTGGTTAATTGTCCTCCCTGTCAGGAAATTTCTCCTGAGTTCCAGGTTGTTTCTCTCCTTGATTACTTTCCACCCATTGCTTCTTGTTCTACCCTCAGGTGCTTTGGAGAATGAGTTGACTCCCTCTTCTTTGTGGCAGCCCCTGGTCCTTCTTTTCATCAGACTAGCCATGCCCAGTTCCTGCAACCGTTCTTTATATGTTTTAGCCTCCAGTCCCCTCATCATCTTTGTGGCTCTTGCAGAAAACGTTGGAGCCTTGGCTTATATTCAGAAATGAAGGTGTGCAGGAAATGGATTCCCACCAGAACGGATTCTTCTTCAGAACATTGCAAACACCGTCTCTGAGGTCGGTGGATGGATGGATGGATGGATGGATGGAGGGAGGGAGGGAGGGATGGAGGGAGGGAGGAAGGGATGGAGGGAGGGAGGAATGGAGGGAGGGATGGATAGAGGGATGGAGGAATAGAGGGATGGAGGGATAGATGGATGGATGGATAAAGGGATGGGGGGAGGGAGGGAGAGATGCATCTGGGCGTCTCCCTGGCAACACAGCCTTCGTGGCCACACCCTGCTGGTGGAGCCCCCCACGTGTTTCCCGTGGCTGCAGCTGCCGGTTTCTATAAAGAGGCCTCTGGGTGCCCAGTGCTGATGCCACAGAGATCAGACCGGAGCTGCTCTTCCTGCCCTCTTTGAAGATGAAGAGCCTCTTCGCCTTTCTGTTCCTGGTGGTCTCCGTCGCCCTGGCTGTCGAGGGTCCCAGTGAGTCCTTCATTCCGTGGGGCCCCCTCTGGCCCACCCTCTCTTGACCCCCAGAGCCCCCGGGGCCCCTGAAGGGCTTTCCCCTGGCACCAGTGGCTCCGCTCTCAGCCGTGGGGGCAAGGGGGGGGGAGCTGAAGGAGTTACAAGGCCCCCCCTCCGCCTCTCTCTTTCAGGTGCAGCCCCCGAACCCACCCAGCCCAGAGACCAGAATGGTAAGTCTCCCCTTTCCAGCATCCGAAAATCACCCCAACTCTGCCTCCTGACCCTGGGTGCTCCTAGCCCAGCCTCTTCCTCTGGGGAGAGCTCTGGGGTGCCTTCTGCCCCTCTGCCAAGTTGCTGGGCCAGACCAGGGTTGAGACAGGCAGAGACGGGGGGAGACAGGGGGGCTGCTGCTCCTACGGCAGGTGGGGTTGAAGGCAGGGTCCCCCATGGCAGGGCTTGTAATGGGGCACAGCTGGGGACCCCGAGAATGCAAGGCCAGCTTTGCAGAAGGGTCTGAGCTGAGCAGCATCCTTGCTTGTGGTGGGGAAGGTCTCCTGCTGGGAGGGTCGTCCAGAGATGGATCTACACACAAGCACACGTTTTTTCTATCACTTAAAGAATATAATCATAGGGACCTCAGAGGTCTTCTAGTCCAACCCCACGTCTAAGCAGGAGACCTGGATACCATTCCTGACAAGTGGCTGTCCAATCTCTTCTTGAAAACCTGCAGCGTGGGAGCATTCACAGCTTCTGGTGGCAAGCAGTCCCACCGCTTGATTGTTCCCTCTTCCTTGTGGCAGCCCCTCAAATACTGGGAGGCTGCATGTCCCCCCCCACCAATCCTTCCTTTCGTTAAACTAGACAAAGCCAATTCCTGCAAACGTTCTTTGTATGCTTTAGCCTGCAGCCTCTTAACCATTTTGGTTGCTCTTGAGCTGCTAATCTGAAGGCAGAGAGTTTCCTGCCCACTCCTGGCTGGCTGGAGAACGTCTCCATTCTCTTCTCTCTTTCTTCCCCAGTGGATCCGGTGCCCAACTCCTGCTGCTTTGACTTCGTGAGACGCCCCATCCCACTGAAACTCTTGAAATCTTTCTACTACACCAGCGGGAGATGCAGCAAGGCTGCCGTCGTGTAAGTTTCCCAGGAAACGTGGTTCAACTTTGCAAGAGATTCAGAATTTCTGAACTTCTTTCTCACCCAAGGGCTAAATCGGTGTGTCTCAACCTTGGGCGTTTTAAGAGGGGGGGACTTCAACTCCCAGAATTCCCCAGCCAGTGCTAAACCATAGTCTTGATTAAAAGCAGACATTTCTCCTTTGCAGGTTCGTGACAAAAAAAGATGTAAAGATGTGCGCCGATCCCTCAGAGCAATGGGTCCAGGATCGCATCCGTGACCTCAGCCCACACTAAACGTTTTCCGTGCGAGGGGAGAGCAAGACAACCCCTCCTCTTGGCAGACGCCCATAATCAAAGGAGAAAAAAAACCATTATTAAAGGGAGTGCTGTAACCTGAAGCATGTGCAGAGTGCCTTCTGTTTATTATCACCCAGCGGAATTAGGCTAACGGGTGTGTGTGTGTGTGTGTGTGTGTGAGAGAGAGAGAGAGAGAGAGAGAAGCTGCCAAGAACTTCGTTTTCCTCCTCGACTTGAGAAGGGTGGACTTCAGCTCCCAGAATTCCACAGCCAGCACAGACTTCTGGGAGTTGAAGTCCAACCTTCCAGTTTCCCAGGTGGAGAAACAGGGGCCAGGGGCTCCCCTCTCACCCCTCCCTTGCGTGGGCTTCGTTTCCCTTCCGCTGCTCTCCGGGGTCTCTTTCCAAAGGGGACCCCGGAGGTCACACGATTACACGGGGGCGGGGGGCGGTCGGGGGGCGGTGGACAGATGGGGGGGATGAACAACTGGGCTTTCTCCTTGGTCGGAGACCCCTCCCCTCCAGAGTTCCCGTCTCCCCATTTAAAGGGGGGCTTGTAAGAGAAAAGCAGGGGTGGGCAATATCTCCATCCCCCCCCAGTACCCTTCAGGATATCGAGCTGGGCTTTAGGGTCTCTTCAGCGGATTCAGAGCCCTGAAGCGCAGGAGGCGGGATTGGGTTGGGGGCGCTCCAGGTCCAGGGGGAGAACCGGCAAATGCAGCCTTTCAGAAGTGGCTTCCTGGGGAATTCGGGACGTTGAAGTCCAGGGTGCTGAAGTGGCCAAGAAGAGCGACCACTTGCCCCCACCACACAAGCGGCGCCCTTGGGGGGGGCAAGACTTCTCTCTCCCCCCCCCTCGCCTGCTGGCGCCGCTCGCTTCGTTTCCACGGGGCCGGGAAACCGGCCGAGTTGGATCTCCCCGTGGCCCCCTTTCTCCGGAGGGATCTTGGCTCTGCTCCACGGCCCTTGGCATGGCGGGGAGAGCTGCTGTTCCCGGGAAAGACCGGAGCCCCTTCCCCAGCAGCTGCCCCGCCCACCCCGCAAGCCCGCTGCCCCAGAGCCCTCCCGGCCTGGGGGAACAGGGGGCGGGGCAGATGCACGGGGGGCAGAGCTGGGGGGGGCACTCGAGGGGGGTCTGGGCAGCCCCGGGAAGGCCAAGGGGGGCGGTCGGGGGCAGCGGGATGGCCTGGCCCCCGTAGACCGCCGGCCCCTCGCCCGTTTCTCCCCGCCGGACTCCGGACTCCCGCTCGCAGCCGACCGACGGAGCGCCCTGCGAAGGCGGCGCTGGCCGATCCCTGCCGGGCGCCCGCTTGCAGAAGGAGGCGCTTCGGATGCTGAGGGGACTGGAGACAAAGGATGAACGGTTGCAGGACCTCGGCATGGCTAGTCTAGAAGGGAAGGACCAGGGGAGACAGGAGAGCAGAGTTCCAATACTTGAGGGGCTGCCCCAGAGAGGAGGAAGGGGGTCCACCTCTTCTCCAAAGCACCCGAAGGCCAGACAAGGAACAATGGATGGAAACCGATCAAGGAGAGATTCAACCTAGAAATTAGGAGATGTTTTCTGACAGTGAGAACAATCAACCCATGGAACAGAAGTTGCCTTCGGAAGTTGTGGGAGCTTCATCCCTGGAAGCTTTGAAGGAGAGACTGGACAGCCATCTGTCAGAAATGGTGGAGGGTCTCCTGCTTTGGGGGGGGGTTGGTTGGTCTAGATGACCTCTAAGGTCCCTTCCAACTCTTCTGTTATTCCATTCGTGTCAAGCCTTTCTTTCCTCTACATTCAACCAGCTTCTCATTTTTGGGGGGTTTTTGGAAGAAAAGATGGAGGCCAGCCAACGTTCGACTTTCATTTTAACTGGCAGCAACCCAGGGCTGACTCCCGACTACAGGGACCCCCAGCAGAAAGAGAGAGGGCCTCCGTCCCTGGGGCTCTGGGGGAACCACGGGAAGACCCGAAGTATCAGGCTAAGAGGTGGTTGGTTGCCTTGGGGAACATGTATCTTGGGTGGTTGCTAGGAGTTGATGGCTGGAATGTGAGAATTATTTCATAACTTCCAGGTTCAGTCCACGGTGCTGGTGGTGGCCTCTCAAGCTCTCCGTGCCATGGGGCCAGGAGATTTACAGGATCAGGTTTTCCTCAATCATGTCTACCTGTCCCATCAGGTGAGACCTGTCCTGCATTAAGGAGCACCACCAACCGCACCTGTCCTACAGAACATCAGCCCCCCCCCCGACTTTTTTTTTTTTTTTTTAATATATTTTATTGAGTTTTCTAGTATTTAAAAAGACAAAATACAATCTCAATCTTGATCCGGGGTACGGTGTATACACAATTCATAAGTCAATTATTGGATGGATTCCATCCATAACTATCACTATACATTATATTATACAATACTATATAATTCTCTACATTTCTATACAATTGAGTCCATTTCTGATGTTTAAGCAACTATAGCCTATTATCATACTTTTATCCTATTCTTTAACCAGTTATACCAAATTCCCCATACTTCATAGTGCTTTGAATTTTCTTCATTTTTTAGCTCGTTTGTCAGTTTAGCCATCTCTGCGCACTCTAGGATTTTATTTATTAATGTTTCCTCAGAGGGGGTAGATTTAGATTTCCAAAGTTTCGCAAAGGCTATTCTAGCCGTAGTGATAATTTGGATTGCCAAATGGGTTTTATTATTGTTGAGACCATCTTCCGTCATACCTAAGAGAAAGAATTCCGGGGCCAGGACTATCTCCTGTCCCATTATTTCAGAGAGCCAGAGTCGGATCTTTAACCAAAACTTTTTGGTCTCAGGACAGGTCCACCAAAGATGATAAAAGGTGCCGACCGTTTTTCCACATTTCCAGCATAAAGCAGAAGAGTTTGGGAATATTTTAGCCAGCCTGTCCGGGGCTAGATACCACCTATGCAGCATTTTGTAGTGGTTTTCCCTGAATGTTGCTGATTTTGTTATTTTGAGATTCCTGTTCCAAGCTGTCTCCCAGTCATTGAAATTGAGGGCATATCCTAAGTTTTTCTCCCAAATGCTTAACTGTTTTTTAGCTATCGTCTCCGCTCTATCCTCATCTAATATAAAGTTATAAATTTTGGATAGCATTTTCTTTTCTGGACCCCAAATAATTTTGTCAAAATATCCATATTTCATTTCAATACCCCTTCTATCGCTATCTTCTTGAAATCTAGATTTAATTTGGAGATAGTTCCACCAATCCAGATTGAACCCCTGGTCCCTCAATGCTTCCAAAGGTTTGAGCTTCCCTTCTTCGTCCAAGATATCCTTATATGTGCCCAGTTTATAATTTCCTCTCCTATTTGGGGCCACTAGAGCTTCTATAATCGACAACCAACTAGGAACCTTGGTATATATCTTCTGTCTAATTTCCAGCCACGTACCAATCAATGTCTCTCTTATTTTATGTTTATGAAAATACGTTTTCCTCCTATCCTTTATATCCCAGAGGTAAGCGTGCCATCCTTCATGGAGGTCATGTCCTTCTAGTGTCAGAGTTCTCCCTTCTTGTAATTTAATCCACTCCTTTATCCAAATTATTTTTGCCGCCTTTTGGTATAATTCCCAATCAGGGAGCCCAAACCCTCCCAAATTTCTTTTCCCTTGAAGTGTCTTAAGAGAGATCCTTGATTTCTTACCCTCCCACAGGAAATTTCTGATATATTTGTTCAAATCTAGGAAGAATTTTTTATCCAATGATACCGGTATATTTTGAAATAGGAATAGAAATTTTGGTAAAATATTCATTTTGATCGCCGCAATTTTCCCAGTCAGGGGCAATTTAAGTCTCCTCCACCTATCAAGGTCTTGATTGATTTTCTGCAATAGGGGAATATAATTATCATCTTTTAATGAAGATAGTCTTGCGGTAATCCATATTCCCAAATATTTTATTTTCTTAACTACCTGGAGGCCTAATAGATCTTCTAATTCTTTCATTTGTAGGTTTGTCATATTTTTCACGATTATTTTAGTTTTGTTCTTATTAAGTTTAAGGCCCGCGACTTCTCCATAGTTCTGGACTTCCTGCATTAATTTTGAGCCGGTGTCTAATGGGTCTTCAATTATAAAGGCGACGTCGTCCGCAAAAGCCTGGGTTTTAAATATTTCCTTCCTAATCTTTAGGCCTTTGATATCTTCATTTGCTCTAATCTTTCTAAGCAGGACCTCTAGTGCTAGAATGTAAAGTAAGGGGGATAAGGGACATCCCTGCCTGACTCCTCTTTGGATCTGAAATGTCCGAGTTCTGTCTCCATTCACTAGTATGTTTGCCCTCTGATTATGATAGATATTCTCTATCATCCTCCTAAAGTTAGTCCCAAATCCCATTAAATCTATTTGATTTATCATGAAGGTCCAGTTTAAATTGTCGAATGCCTTTTGGGCATCAACAAACATTAAAGCCATCTGTTTTCCAGGGTGTTGTTCATAGTATTCAATAGTATTTAAGACTGTTCTCAAATTGTCTCTAATCTGTCTCTACAGGGACCCCCAGCAGAAAGAGAGAGGGCCTCCATCCCTGGGGCTCTGGGGGAACCACGGGAAGACCCGAAGTATCAGGCTAAGAGGTGGTTGGTTGCCTTGGGGAACATGTATCTTGGGTGGTTGCTAGGAGTTGATGGCTGGAATGTGAGAATTATTTCATAACTTCCAGGTTCAGTCCACGGTGCTGGTGGTGGCCTATCAAGCTCTCCGTGCCATGGGGCCAGGAGATTTACAGGATCAGGTTTTCCTCAATCATGTCTACCTGTCCCATCAGGTGAGACCTGTCCTGCATTAAGGAGCACCACCAACCGCACCTGTCCTACAGAACATCAGCCCCCCCCAGACTTTTTTTAATTTATCAAATTTATAGGCTGCCCATCTTGCTGTCTAAGGGACACTGAGATTGAATTGCCCTCCTCAGTCCTGGCGGCTGAGAAGTTTAGGCTCCAGGCTTGTGGGTCAGAATGGCTGTGCTGCAGCCTGTAAATTAGTCTTGGTTAAATATCTGTATTGTAACTCTAGGTTTGTTTGTTTTATGTTTATGTTTTATTTGATTTGTATACCGCCCTACTCCCAAAGGACTCAGGGCGGTGAACAGCCAAACAATAAAATAACATAGATACAAAAAATTTAAAAAACCAGATAAAATCAAATTAAATCATTTTGGCCCAGACAAATTAAAACACCCCAATAATTTAAAAACAGATTAAAATTTACATATTTAAAAAGGGAAGAGATTAGGCCAATTAGGTGGTTGGAGTATCATCTATCTATCTATCTATCTATCTATCTATCTATCTATCTATCTATCTATCTATCCCTATCTACCTCTACCTCTACCTCTATCTCTATCTATCTCTATCTATCTATCTAACCATCCATCCATCTCTATCTTATCTTATCTCTCGCTCTCACTCTACCTCTATCTTCATCTCTCCCTCTCTCTGTGTGTGTATATATGTGTGTGTGTGAATACAAACACACACACACACACACACACACACACAGAGAGAGAGAGAGAGAGAGAGAGAGAGAGAGAGAGAGAGAGAGAGAGAGAGAGAGAGAGTGAGTGAGTATCATCATCTCCCCTGCTGATTTTCTCTATTTTATATTTTTGGGGGGCTTTTAATTCTTCTTTAAAGAATGTAATTCCTTTTTATTGAATTTTAAATTCTCTTTTAAAACTGCTGTTAGCCACCAGAGTCACTCGTTCAAGACAGGCAGCCATATAAGTGGAATAAAAAGAAAAATTAACAATGGGACAATGTGTGTTTTTCCCCTCTTCCCTTTTTCAGCTTTCTAAGAAACGGGAAGAGGGCCGGGCAGGGCCTTTGTCTTCCTGTGAATGCTGACCGGGGATTGCACAAGCAACGCACAGTCTGGAGCCCTGGGCTATTTTCAGAACTGGCGCTGTACCTGCTAAGGGCAGTGAGTCATCATCATCATCACACTTAAGGTGTTAGTTATGATCTCCCAACCCTCCAAGGGCTGGGACTCAGGAGGCGTTGCTTCTCCTGCAGGAATTGCGTCCCTCTTCTCCAACCAAAAGGCTTTATTGTTCAGATGGAAAGATTCTCTCTTTACGTGGCAATGAGCTTAGATTCCCAGGACCAGATGCATCGCACCTGGGGCTTCTGGGGGAACCTGCGGATGGCCTGCCCAAACTTTTAATACTAACACTAAAAGATCCTGCTGAACAGATTTTATTTTTATTTATTTATTTTGTCAAGCATGTATTAGATAACAGATATAAGTATAAACATAATTATGAATACATGAAATGGATATGAATAAAAGGGGACATTAGATGGTAGGCACGCTGGTGCACTTATGCACGCCCCTTAGAGACCTCTTAGGAATGGGGTGAGGTCAACACTAGACAGTCTAAGGTTAAAGTTTTGGAGGTTTGGGGAAGAAACCACAGAGTCAGGCAGTGCATTCCAGGCATTGACCACTCTCTTACTTAAGTCATATTTTCTACAATTGAGTTTGGAGCAGTTTATCTTAAGTTTGTACTTATTGTGTGCTTGTGTATTGTTGCGGTTGAAGCTGAAGTAGTCATTGACAGGTAGGACATTGTAGCAGATAATTTTATGTACTACGCTTAGGTCGGACCATAGATGGCGAAGTTCTAAGACCAAAATTTCAAGTCCAGTGGCATAAGGTATTCTGTTGTGAGCAGAGGAGTGGAGGACTCTTCTCGTGAAATACCTCTGGACTCACTCAATTGTATCAATGTCCGATATACAGTGCAGATTCCAGACAGACCAGCTGTATTTAAGAATTGGTCTAGCAAAGGTTTTGTATGCCCTAGTTAACAGTACAATGTTACCGGAGAATAATATAAGTTAAATTATAAGATACCTATATGGGCAATACCCAGACATATGATAGAGAATATAAGTGTAGAACAAAAACAAGAGGTGATTACCTATAAAGAGCTTCTTAAAATGAAAGGGGGTATATTGCAGTTAAAGTCCTTAAATGCATTAACAGAAGAAAGGATAATTCAAACTTGGTTTCAGTATGGACAGCTGCAAGCTAGATGGAAAGAAGATCAGAGAATCGGTATCATGTGGGACGAGGAAAATTTGGTAAAACAAATTAGAGATCAAAGCCAAATGCATATAAAAGGATTATATAATATATTGATAGAAATAGATTCAGAAACGGAATTAGTTAAGGATTGTATGATAAAATGGGCACAAAATATTCAGGAACCAATAATGTTGGAAACTTGGGAAAAAATATGGGTTAGAAATGTGAAATTTACGCAAGCGCAAAATTTAAGAGAAAATTTTTATAAAATGTTTTACAGATGGCATTTAGACCCTAAAAAGCTAGCCTGTATGTATCCAAATTTGCAATCTAAGTGTTGGAGATGTGATTGTGATGATGCCATCTATTATCATATATGGTGGACTTGTAAAAAAGTTAAAGCATTTTGGATAAAAATATGGTGGATTATCCAAAATATTCTTAAAAAGAAGATAAGGTTTACGCCACAGTTGTTTTTGTTGGGTATAATTACAGATTGTACGGTTATAGAGACTAAATTGATTTTGAATTTAATAACTGCAGCTGGACTTTTGGTGGCGCAATATTGGAAGAAGGAAGATTTGCCTACGATTGAAGAATGGACATTAAAAGTAGCGAATTTAGCAGAAATGGCAAAAATTTCAGCATATTTGAAAGACTATTCACAAGAAAGATATATATCGGAATGGAGAAGATGGATTGATTATATTCAAAACAAATATCGAACTAAAAAGTATCAAATAGCTTATTAATGAATAGAAAAATTAAGAGTATTCATATTTAGTTAAGTAAAAGGGGAGTTAAAGTGTGAAGGGGGGATAAGAGTCCATAGATAGCTATCTTAGCTTAGTATATGATTGTTAATTGTTATACCCTGTATTTTGTTCCGGGAAGTTCGGGGGTGGGGTGGGGGAGGGGAGGATAAGGAAGGGAGGGGGGGAGGGGGAAATATTTATAAATTTTTTTGTAAAACTCTTTAATTAAAAAAAAAATGTTACCGGAGAAGAAGCTTTGCAAGATTAAGTTAATAACTCTTAATGCCATTTTGGCAATGCTGTTACAGTGAGCTCTGGTGCTTAGATCGTTTGATATGAGTGCTCCAAGGTCCTTGAAAGAGTGAGGGTCATCTACGAGGTCATACCTGCCCAGCTTGTATTTGGTGTTCTGTTGTTTTTTTTCGCCAATGTGTAAGACGGAACATTTGTTGGTTGAGATTTGGGGTTGCCAATTGTTTGACCATTCTGACACATAGTCGAGGTTGCTTTGTAGGGCAGCAGCATTGTCGGTGGTGTTGAATAGTTTAACGTTGTCAGCAAAGAGGACGCAGTTGCTTATAATATGTTCACAAAGGTCATTTATGTAAGGTCCTGAAACGCTGCCTTGGGGGACACCGCTGTTCACAGGTTCAGGGTTTGAAATGGGGGTTCCCTATTTTGACCACTTGTTGCCTCTTTGAGATGAACATGTTTGAGATGTTTGAGATGAAGCACCAGATCTTTGGGGGAGACCAGAGGTTGTCTTGGTCTACAAAAAGGGGAAGTTCCAGCCAGCAGCTGATCTTTTACTGATATCTGAAAAAGATTTCAAGCCGACGATAACAATCTTGGTGAGCCTCTGGAAAACAGGGTGGCCTTCAGCAGAGGTTGGTGAGCGTTTCTGAGAACAAATCTCACCAGAGACCCCTTATCTCCTCCCCAGGCGCCTTATCTTGTGTTCAGAGGGCTTCCAAGACCATCCGGAGATTAATCTTGCTTTCAACCAAGTAGCACTCAAAGCACCTCATGACTTCCTGATCGGGAAGCGACTTCAACGCAGGTTCTTGGGGCCTGGCCTTTTTGCAAGTCTGAAAATACAATTCTGAAAAACATTGCTTGCATCGTGACGTTCTCCAAATTGGTCACCTGTGAATCCGCTGGCAACAATGCAGCTTCCAGAAGCTCGATGGACAGTTGGAGGCTCTTCTTGAAATTCTCCTTTATGACCATGTCAGCAAGTTTGGTGCCAACATCTTCCTCAATGATGTAGATGAGGGGATACAAGGGGAACTGATCAAATTTGCAGACGACACCAAGCTGGCAGGAATAGCCGATACCCCAGAAGACAAGCTCAGGATCCCAAAGGACCTCGACAGACTTGAATAATGGGGCCTTTCTAATAAAATGCAGTTCAGTGGTGAGAAAAGCAAAGCTTTTCACTTAGGCAAGAAAAACCAAGGATATAGGTGCAAAGATACAGAAAAACCAAAGAAACGGATTAGGCGAAACCTGGCTCAATAGCAGTAACTGTGAGAGGGATTATCACTAGAATAGGAGCCAGCCAGGTGCCGCAGCAGCCAAAAAAGCCAATGCAAAAAGCCAATGCATCAAGATCACGCAAAGTGTTAATACCACTTTATAATGCCTTGGTAAAACCACACGTGGAATTCAGCCTCCAGTTCTGATCACCACATTCCAAAAAAGACGCTGAGACTTTGGAAAAAGTCCCAAGAAAACTAAGACGATTAAAAGCCTGGAGACTAAAATATATTTTTAAAAAGTTGCAGGATTTGGATATGGCTACTCTAGAGAAAAGGAGGACCAGGGGGGGATAGGACAGCTGTGTCCCAGTATTTGGGGGGCTGCCACAGGGAAGAGGGAGTCAACTTATTCTGAGGGGTCTCTGAGCTGGGCTGTTTTCTTGCAGGTGTTTTCATTACCCAAACTAGGAAACCAGTGGTAGTAAAGAATGGAATTACATAAACAAAACCACACTCCTTACTAGCACTGATGATGTTATCTAGTTGGGTAATGAAACGCCAGCAAGAAAACAACCCAGCTCCTTGCTGACTTATTCACCTGAGGCTCTTCAGAGGGAGATCCACCCTGGAAATAAGGAGGGATTTCCTGACAGTGAGAATGTTTATCTGGAACGGCTCGTCTCCCGGCGTTGTGGGTGCTCCATGGCTGGAGGTTCTCAAAAAAGATGGGACAGCCATTTGTCCAGGATCCTACCTTGGGCAGGAGGTTGGACTAGAAGACCTCCAAAGTCTGATCCAAACCTCTGATTCTATGATCCTGTAGAAAGTAAGCGCCCACCCCTCTCCTAGAAGGATGTCATGTTTTAGGAAATATTTTAAAAGGCAGAATATTATACTTCCCTTGATGAGAAATGGACAAACATGTTTTTAGAGGCAGGAAGCAGACTCACTCTTAATAGCCCCCACCTTCCTTAACAGCCCTCAGCAGATGTCAGCACTTAAGAGATAAAGAGATAGATAGCTCTATTCATAAGCAATGTCCCTGCAACAAGGTCTGAAACAAAGGTAGGGTTAGTCCTCAGCCACAATAGGAATTGCCCAACAAGCCCCTTCATTGTGTCAGCCGACCAAACATCAACCAAACTTAGCTCAGACAAGCATGACCCCTACATGGCCCCATGGGAGTCTGGCAACAACCAATAGAATGCATGTTCTTGCACAGGAACAGGAAGCTCAAGTGCAAAGCCCAAGAGAAAAAAACTCTGGATGGGCTCTAGCAACGTTGCACAGTAATAGATGCGCCTGAAAGAATCCAGGCAGTGTAGCAATGGGAAGGGGAAAGGAACCTGCAGCCTGTCTCCCCCTCACATACCACCCTTCCTAGGGCTCTCCGTGGGATCCTGCACAGGAGACCCCGTGCAAATCAGAGCGACCAAGAGATCCCCAGGAGAGAAGCAAAGAATCAGGGATCCTGGCTCTCCTGAAAGAGAACACAGAGCAATCAGGAGAGCCCCACCCGGTGAAAGTGCTGGTGTCAGACACAGCAACACAAGGCAGAACTTGCAAAGTCAACAGAGCCCACGGGGTCAACACTGACTCAGTCTGAGAATTTGTTGTGGTTTTCTACAAAATTTCAGACTTCCGCAGGACCTTCTAAGAAACGGCGCTTGGATTTTTGCAGCCCTTTCCCGGAAGGACTGCTGAAATCGGAATAACAGAATTAAAACAGAATAACAGAGTTGGAAGGGACCCTGGAGGTCTTCTAGTCCAGCCCCCTGCTCATGCAAGAGACCCTCGACCATTTCAGACAATCTCTTCTTAAACACCTCCAGTGTTGGAGCCCCCACAACTTCTGGTAGCGAGCAGTTCCAATGATTAATCGTTCTCACAGATTTCTCCCTATTTTCTAGGCTGTTTCTCTCTCCTTGGTTCGTTTCTATCCGTGGCTTCTTATCCTGCCTCCACCCTCCCCCTGAAAGGCCCCGTCAGGTTCAGACTCCCCAGCCTTGCGTGCGTGTGTGCGTGCCCCCCCACCTCACCCACGACTCTTGTAAACATGGAGCAAAAGTATGAGGTGGCAGCGATGTCAGACTCTCTAGACCAGTGTTTCTCAACCTTGGTAGCTTGAAGATGGGTGGACTTCAACTCCCAGAATCCCCCAGCCAGCAGCGCTGGCTGGGGGATTCTGGGAATTGAAGTCCACCCATCTTCAAGTTTCCAAGGTTGAGAAACGCTGCTCTAGACGCAAAGGTAAACAGGTCAATAAAAGGGGATATTTGCAGCTCTGAACTGTGGGGTCCTTAGTGCTCTCTGAGCTCTGTTGTTTCTTTGCAGGCATTTCATGACCTGCCTAGGTAGCATCATCAGTGCTAGGAGGGAAGGGGGGTTACAGAGTGGAGGAGAAGGAGAGAAGGAGAAGAGGGACAAGGAGGAGGAGAAGAGGGAAAGAAAAGGACTGGGGGTCCTTGGTGATTTCTGAGCTCTGTTGTTTCTTTGCAGGCATTTCATGACCTGACTAGGTAGCATCATCAGTGCAGGTGAAGGTTTGATACACTGGAAAAGCTACCCAGAGTCAGAAAATTCACGGGAGACAGCAACGGACCTGCAGGCCCCACAATTATTACCCTGCTTTCACGACCACTACTCCAACCAGCCCCATCCTGGGCAAGCACCAGCCTTGCAGGAATCGGGCACTGACCAGTACGAGGGGGACGGCTTCTCCCATGGGGCAGAGGCAGCCTTGGGAACAGCGAGAGACCCAGGGGAGGATCATGAAGCAGCTCCTTCCACGTGTGTGTGTGTGTGTGTGTGTGTGTGTGTGTGTGTGTGTGTAAGACAGGTTCCCAATGGAGGGGCAGCTGTCACTTCAACTGGAGCAGATGATTGATGAGATCATCTCGGGGAGTTATCAGGAGAAGAGGGATGTTTTCGTTTGTGTGTCTGTGTGATACTGCCACATTTTGTTCTCACAGCCCACGGCCTCTTTCCCCTGGGAGCCTGGGAAGGGGGTGAGATGAGTCTGAAGGGGAGGGAGATGTAACGGTGTGTGGGAAAGACCTTGAGAGAGAGGAGGAAGGAACAGATGCTGCCTAGGGAGCAATTAGAGAAGAGAAGAGAAGAGAAGAGAAGAGAAGAGAAGAGAAGAGAAGAGGAGGGGAGGGGAGGGGAGGGGAGGGGAGGGGAGGGGAAGAGAAGAGGAGAAGAGAAGAGAAGAGAATATAGGAAGGGAAGGGAAGGGAAGGGAAGGGAAGGGAAGAGGAGAGGAGAGGAGAGGAGAGGAGAGGAGAGGAGGGAGAGAAGAGAAGAGAAGAGAAGAGAAGAGAAGAGAAGAGAAGAGAAGAGAAGAGAAGAGAAGAGAAGAGAATATAGGAAGGGAAGGGAAGGGAAGAGGAGAGGAGAGGAGAGGAGAGGAGAGGAGAGGAGAGGAGAGGAGAGAAGAGAAGAGAAGAGAAGAGAAGAGAAGAGAAGAGAAGAGAAGAGAAGAGAAGAGAAGAGAAGGGGAGGCCCTCAGCTGCATAACAGGCAGAGAGAGAAACCCAGAAAGCCATGGTGGGAGACTCATAATTTCAGACTTGCAAGATTCTCTCGATGTAGCTTTACAGTAAAGCAGACTTAGTTCATGTCACGTTTCCTGTCTAGTCTACCTGGGAAGGTGGGCAGGATGTTGAGAGAGAACCCCGATATACCAACATCAGCTCGGTCTTACTTCGATCCGACTTTCATCTATTTCATCTCTCCTGTCTGGACCTTTCTAGCCTCTGAAGACCAGGTAAGGACTTTGATGGCATCTCCTGCATAGTTGTGACAAGGGGAGATATATAAATTCAGGATATTGCACCCGGAAGTGCCAGATAACCACCCTCTGCTGTTTCTTATACTGTAGATCTGAAAAAGCAGGAGGAAGAGTAGCAGCACTCCTCCCAGCACCCTCTACCTCGAAGATCACCAGGCCAACCTCCCCTCACCACACAATTTTTTTAAAAATTTTTGATTTATATGCTGCCCTTCTCCGGAGACTCAGGGTGGCTTACAGTGCGTTAAGCAACAACCTTCATACTTTTGTATATTTTATATGAAGTCAGCTTATTGCCCCCACAATCTGGGTCCTCATTTTACCTACCTTTGAAATGATGGAAGGCTGAGTCTACCTTGAGCCTGGGGAGATTTGAACTCGCAGTAATTGCAGGCAGCAGATGTAAGTGGATGTTAATTAGTCTGCTGAGCCACCAGAGCCACAATCCCCCACTGAGGAAGGAGTGAGGTCACCGTAAAGCCCTCCTTCAAACCACAGTCCCCACAGGGAGTCCACTAAGACACCCTGATTGATGGCATTAAAAAGCCCCGCCCCCAATAAAAGGACCAGGTGAGACATGCCACCTCTACCTAGGTCTCCACCCAGGTCCATCAAGAAACAAACCAACGCCATCCCAGTCCCACAACCACGCCTGAACTCTTACTTTAAAAGGTCCACTATTGTTGTGGCTTGTTGGCCACTGGCCCCTCCAGCAGCCGAATCAGAGGAGGAGGAGGAGGAGGCGTGGGAGTCTGGGTCAGCATCAGGGCAACCTGGGAGCTCCGAGGGGGAAGAGGGAATGGAGCTGGCAGAGAGAGAGAGAGAGAGAGAGAGAGAGAGAGAGAGAGAGAGAGAGAGAGAGAGAGAGAGCGACGGAGCCTGGGCCGTCTGTCAGCCCTCCGATGGAGAGTCAACAGCCCCCAGAGGTCTGGAGGTGGCTGATGAGGAAGAGGAGGAACAGCTGGGTCCAGTGCCTGACACGCAGATGCTCAGAACACAGAGGAGAGGAGAGCAGTGGAAATCTGTGGGCCGGTCCTTGGGAGGGAAGAGCCACTGTTGCTAGAGAAGCCCCGCCCTAGCTCTGGGGATCAAAGGCAGGGGGCGGAGATGAGTAGATGTGGCAGACAACTATTCATCTCCCAGATGGACAGACTTGTTAGCCCGCGGTGAGAGAGAAACTTTTTGCCGAGGCTGTTGGCGCTCCTAATAAAGGGATCTTTTGAGTTAAATGCAGAGGGTTTGTCGTGTTTGGGGAGCTGGGCCAGAACAACTTCATACATGGTCTTGTGAAGATGGTTCATTATCACCGTCTTGACAACATTGGCAACTGCAGGACAGACGATAACTCCCTAAGAGCAGTAGATCCAAGCATGGCCTCTTCGGAAGGGTCCAGACCCCCCACCTCCTTCAAGGACGCTGCGCAAAGAATGTCCACCACCTTCTGGATCCAGCTGGTGACCTCTCCTCACAAAAGCCAAGAGGTCCAACAAATGAGTAGAAGAGGCCCACCTGGAAGGCATCCTCGCTATAGGCCAGAAGGAGATTCAGATCTCCTGGCGAGATGGGACCCTCGTTGCCACCAAAGCCTTGGCCACATGGACTCCTCAAGCCTGGGGCAAAACTGGAGCAACTTTATTGGCAACGTGCTGTGCCAACTTGGTCGCAGTGGTCAGCCGGGCAATCTCTCTGTTAATATTTCCTGCCCAGGTGGAGAGGATGAAGCCACTGAATGGCAGCCCAGGAAAACATTAAAGAAGAAAAATGAAACCATGTCACCTCCCTCATCACCATGGTAATGCAGGAGAAAGGAGGAAAGGGAAGGAAAGGGTTTGAGACCCAAGCGTTGCGCGATGGGGTGAGTTCCCATTGCTCGCCTCAACCTAGCCGTTCTAAAGCATGTAAATGCGAATAGATAAATAGGTACCACCTCGGTGAGAAGGTAACAGTGTTCCACAAAGCTTTGGCGTATAGCCATGCTGGTCACATGACCACGGAAGTGTCTTTGGACAACGCTGCCCCCCTTGGCCAAGAAACGGACATGAGCACCGTACCCTTGAATCAAACTCACCTGGACACGGGAAGCCTCTTACTATTATACCAATATAAAACAACTCAGAAAAAAAATGTAGAAAATTATTTTATGAATATTGCTGATGTAGTTATTTACATTTATTTTCGGGGGTGGGTTAATTGTTATTAACCCATGATTAGCGTGATGGTGCAGTGGCTAGAATGCAGTACTTCAGGCTACGTCTGCTGACTGCTGGCTGACTGCAGTTTGGCAGTTCGAATCTCATCACTTCCAGCCTTCCATCCTTACTCCCGAGGTCGGTAAAATGAGGGCTGAGGTTATTGGGGGCAATAGGCTGACTCTGTAAACTGCTTAGAGGGGGCCATAAAGCACTGTGAAGCGGTATGTAAGTCTAAGCGCTACGGCCATTGCGATTAAAAGAACAGATACTCTCTAAGAGAGGGCTCTCCAACCTTGGCAACTTTACAACTTATGGACTTCAACTCCCAGAATTCCTCAGCCAGTGCATTCTGGCTGAGGAATTCTGGGAGTTGTTCCTGCTCTAGGAACAATGTCATTACTATGAGAAAATAGAAACTTTGAAGTTGACCAAATTAACCTCTGTAAGCAGCCTGGAGTCACTGAGAATCAGTTGGGTGGCCATATAAATTTGCTGAAATAAATAAATTCAGCCAGAGTTTGAGGCAATCCCAGATAAACATGGAATGTACCACAATCATTTTGTAGATGTCTCTCTTTCCATCCAATCTCTGCCTGTCTGTCTGTCTCTCTGGAAAGCCCTGGCTCAGCGCTGGAGTGATTTCTTAAGCCTGTCTAGAAAATTGTGCATGTTGAACATTTCCGTAAGTTGCACAGCTGGCGAGAGATGCAACATGGCAAGTGGCTTCTTCTTTCGCTTCTTCTTTTTCCTTCCATCTTTTCTAGCATGACTGATTTTTTTCCAAGCCTTTTGTCTGAAGAACATGATCATTTGAAATCAATCATTTCTGCCACGAGAGAATACCTGAGGTTAATTTGCCCTGTAATCCATTTGTTTGCTTTCTTGGCCATCCGTGCTATTCTCAAGAGCTTCCTCCAACAACACCAAAGTTCAAAAACATCAGTCGTTGAGGCCACTTGGAGGTCTGTCTGTGTCCTCAGGGTCACCCAGGGTCACTCTGGTGTTCAACAGTGAAGGGACCCAGCAGGGCGGAAAACATCCTGCAGAAAGCACAGCTCCACAACACAATCCCTTCGGCAGCTCCAAGGCGGCTCCACACCCACTTACACCACTCAGGGGACCCCGAGGACACAGAGAAACCTCCAAGCGGCCTCAACGACTCCCTAAAAAGGATGCAAAAGACCGGCTGTCTGCAAGGAGTATCAATCCTTCCCTTCCCCACCACCCAGTCGGAGCTGAAGGAGCTTCTTGGATGAGAAGTGAAACGTCTTCAAAGAAATCCCAGAAAGTCCAGTTGCCTCTTGAAAAAAAAAGCACCTTTAGGTCTGCACCGTTTGTTGTAACTCCATTCTGAATTCTGAGGCTGGTCGTTCTATCGTTATTTTAGTTTTCTTTATATTTAATATCTCTCCCTTTTTTTCACTCTGTTCCTTGAACTTTTATCACTAGAAGCTTGCTGTTCCTGTGCATGTTTTGGCCATCAAGATAGCGTCATCACAGGCTACCAAGGTTGTTGATGTCCCTTCCTCCACTTTTAAGGCCCTGCTCATCTTCTTACAATCCAGCTTCCTTAATATCTACTCTACACAGAGGTGGACTAAATAAGGGGAGTGGATTTAGACATGTCCCCCGCCCCCAAATTTGACAGCCTGGAGCCCGTCTGCTTCTCCACGTTCTGGCCATCTTGAGGCTTCCTGACCTCCACCCAGGACCTTCTGGGATTCTCCTGACGTCATGCCACCACTTGACGTGGTTAACACAAAGCCCTTCCTATAATTGTTGAAGCCTTGTGGAATTCCCTGGCTTTCTCAATCACCCAGCATGTCCCACGTCCCTCAGCTTTTCCGAAGGCGGATGTTCCTGGTCTTCTCCATCAAAATCGTGACTCTGTTTTCACAGACATGTTAAAGTGATCGGGCCAAACGATGAGCTCAGTCAGCATCATTTCCCAGAGCCAGCAGAGGAAAAGTCTTCAGCCGCTCACTCAAAATATTGGAAATGGGAGTTGAGGTGGTTCTGTTTGAGATTTCGGGACCCTTGGATTCCCCCTGACGGAGCAAAGACCCTTCAGAATTGAGCAATCCCTTCACGGAGTTAGTTATAGGACGGAAGGTCTCTTCATGTCCTGCTGAAGTTCCTGCTTGGGGCCAGAACAGATCCTGGGCTGGGTTTCACCTGCAAAGGTGAGAACTGCAGAGAGAGGCATCTCTTCTGGAAGTCACCCATACTGGCTGTGCCCAGCTACATTTTTTTTTTTATCAGCCACAGATGTGAATTGATGCATAAAACCCCTGGAACAGTTTAAAACATTCCCGCTTCGGTGGCAGAGAGGAGGTGCCACATTAGGACTGGGAAACATCAGAATCAGCCCCACAACCCCGCTCTGCTGTGCCTCAGGGGCTCCCCAGGCCCTCCCCAGAAATTCTTCCCTGCAGCCTCTCAGTGTGAGCTCAGCCAGGACTGTGTTGCCCGCTGAGTCCCTCCTGCCCCTGGTCGTCTCTGCTTTCTGCCCCTTTCCACGGGGAAGTTGGAAGGGGCCTTGGAGGTCTTCTAGTCCAACCGCCTGTTTCAGCAGGAGAGCCTCTACCATTCCAGAAAAGTGGCTGTCCAATCTCTTCTTAAAGACCTCCAGCTTCTGGAGGAATTTTTTTCTGTGTGTGTGTGTGTGTTTATGTGAGCAGGCTTGTGCCATCAAGGACGAGCTAGTCAGAGAGGATACTTGTGGGAAGCACTTGGCAAGCCCCCCCCCCGGGTGCCTGGACCCCCGGAAGGGTTGCAGCCAGCTGGCAAAGGTGCCTCCTCTTTGGTGTCATCCCCTCCCCCTACTTAGAAAAGACACTTCTTAGTTTTTAGAACTGGAACGCTGGCCGGTGTGTTAGAGGGCGTCTCAGGGATAAGGACTAAGAAAGCTGATGGAAAGTTTTTGCTTTCGTTATGAAAAAAAAAATTAAAATAAAAAAGGAGCCAACAGTCCAATATCCAGTTTCCAGGAAGTTCCGGCAACCTCTGAGGCGTCTCTTCTGGTGGGCCCCGATCTTGGCTTCCCCTAAAGGGCTTCCGGGAGAGCAGAGTCAGGGCGGGTGGCTCCTCACTCTTCCTTCTTGGGGGTCCTGGAGAGTCAAAGGGAGCAACCCCAGCACTGGCCCCCTGGACGTCGCGGGTGGTGGGAAGCCTTCACACCTCGCAGATGCAGTGACCGTTCTGTCCAGGAAGGGCCTCCTCCATCCCTTGCGCCCCGGGCTCCTGAGGTTGGGGAGGGACCAGCCTCTCATTCACGGGGTCCTTTGTGTGGGAAGGAGAAAGGAGAGAATGAATAAAGCCAGCAGCCTCCCTCGGTGCTCAGGGAGCTTCTGCTCCAACCGTTTCTGGGGTTACCTTTGGGGAGAACTCCTTCTGGAAGATGTGAGCTATGATCCCGGCGGCCAGTGCGTCACCCAGGACGTTGGTCATGGTGCGTAACCGGTCCCTGGGGAGGGAAGCGCAGAGGGATCAGCTGGGGATCCTTCCCTCACAGGAGACCCCGGGAGGCAGAGAACTGATGTCTCCTTCAGAAGGACTCCCCGAAGGAACATCTGGAGTTTCCACATCTGCTCGGGGTCCCAAAGGTGCTTTTTTTCCCAAGAGGCAACTGGACTTTCTGGGTTTTTTTCTTTGAAGACGTTTTGCTTCTCCTCCAAGGAGCTTCTCCAGCTCTGACTGGATGGTGGGGGATGGAAGGATTGATACTCCTTGCAGGCAGCTGGTCCTTTGCATCCTTTTGGAGGGTCCTTGAGGCCACTTGGAGGTTTACGTCACCTGAGTGGTGCAAATGGAGGTGGAGCCTTCTTGGGACTTTAGACCTGAGGACATCACCTATCTCCAGTCTACAACACTTTTCTTTCAGCAGTTCCAAGGTGACCCTGAGGACACAGGTAAGCCTCCACGTGGCCTCAACGACCTCCTAAAAGGATGCCAAGGACCAGCTCTGCCTGCAAGGAGTATCAATCCTTCCCTTCCCCACCATCCAGTCAGAGCTGAAGAAGCTCCTTGGAGGAGAAGCGAAACGTCCTCAAGGAAAGAACAAAGGAAGTCTTGACCTGGATGACGGAGAATCTCCCCAGACCTCCATTCCAGGTGTTCTCCAAGAGGCATCATTGCTGGTTCCTGCCAGGCTGAACATCAGGGTGACTGTGAGGGATGGTCAGGAGCTGCCATCTTGGTTCTTTGGACCGGCCCCTGTGGACCCCTTTCCCTCAGGCAGAAAGCAGCCCCCTCCCTCCCCCCCGGTTGCTCCTACGTGTACCCGGTTCCTGCAGATTGCTTCCACAATCAGTTAACAGGGACGCCTGCAAAGCCACGCAAAACCCACACTTATAGAGGCAGCCCTCGACTTACGACCACAATGGATTCCAACATTTACGTTGGTAAGTGAAACATTTGCTAAGGAGGCTTGTCCCATTGTATGGCTTTTCTTGCCACCGTTGTTGAGAGAATCACTGCGATTGTTAAGTTAGTGACACAGTTGTTAAGCGAATCCGGGTTCCCCATTGACTTCGTTTGCCAGAAGGCCGCACAAGGGGATCGTGTGACCCCGGGATACTGCGACTGTCATAAATATAAATCAGTGGCCAAGCGTCTGAATTTTGATCCTGTGACCCTGGGGAGGCCAAAATGGTTGTAAGTGTGAAAAACGGTCATTAAGTCACTTTTTTTAGTGCTGTTGTAACTTCGAACAGTCAGAAAATGAACAGTCGTAAGTCAGGGACTACCTGTACACACACACACACCCAGAGAATCAAAGCATGCAGCTCTGCAGCCTTGGTTGCTGGGCTTTTCAGGCAGAGGAATGGAAAGCTGGCCCAAAGACCCCATTAGGGAAGGGGCCTACATAGGTAAGTATGTAAATGAATACATCCAGAATAGGAGGGAAGAAAGAAAGAAAGAAAGAAAGAAAGAAAGAAAGAAAGAAAGAAAGAAGGAAGGAAGGAAGGAAGGAAGGAAGGAAGGAAGGAAGGAAGGAAGGAAGGAAGGAAGGAAGGAAAAGGAAGGAAGGAAAAGGAAGGAAGGAAGGAAGGAAGGAAAAGGAAGGAAGGAAAAGGAAGGAAGGAAGGAAGGAAGGAAAAGGAAGGAAGGAAAAGGAAGGAAGGAAGGAAGGAAGGAAAAGGAAGGAAGGAAGGAAGGAAAAGGAAGGAAGGAAAAGGAAGGAAGGAAGGAAGGAAAAGAGAAAGGAGAGAGAAAGAAAGAAAAATGAATGAATGAATGAATGAATGAATGAATGAATGAAGGAAGGAAGGAAGGAAGGAAGGAAGGAAGGAAGGAAGATCCCCGCCCACCTCTCACTCTGTGGGAGAATGGGGCTTAGCTCTCTTCCTCCTGTAGAGTTCATGCTTGTTTACTTGCAGACGTTTCATTGTCCAACAACCTGTGACCATCCTTACTGCCTGCTTATACTGATGGCATTACCTAGTTGGGTCATGAAACATCTGCAAACAAACCTCCAGCTGAGAGAGCACCAAAGACCCCAATCTGAGCTGTGCATCCCTTTTGTCCTTCCCTGCCTGTCACAACCCCCGGAGCCTTCCCGAGACGCGCAGAAGCCGGCCGGCTGGAAGCGGGGAGACTCACAGGGCCCAGTCGATGGCGACGATCAGCGTGATGTCTTCGGTGGGGAGGCCGACGGAGGTGAGCACGATGACCATGGTGACGAGGCCCGACTGAGGAATACCAGCGGCCCCGATGCTGGCGGCCGTGGCTGTGATGCTGTGGGGACAGAGAGAAGCAGCTGTGCCACCGGGACCTTGCTAAATAATGCTCGGCCGTAGGCAGTTGACAAGCCACAGCTGACCAACACACATGTAAAATTACCCCAAATATCATCATCATCATCTTCTTTTAAGGACCCCATAGTCCCTTGAGGGGTGGAGCCTGGGCAACTGAATGGAGCTGAGTGTATACTGGCCGGATGCCCTTCCTGTCGCCATTGCGGAATTTTATTCAGCAGACACAATCTCATCGTGCCCCGAGAGAGAAATATCTGCCTCTAGCTAGGATCGAACTCACAGCCTCCTGATTGTGAGGTGAGAGCTTCACCTTTAGGCCACCACACCACTGGTAAAATTACCCCAAAGATCATCCCGGTCGGGGCTGGATGTCAGCACTCCAAACTACATTCGTTCCAGTGCTGACATAAGGAGAAGAGGGGGCAGCTGGCAAGAGGACACTTGACTTTTCACCTACTTATTTTCCCTGAAGATAATATCCCCTAGGAGATGGAATGGGAGGTGGGACATTCCTGGGAGCTGAAGTAGTAGATATGGGGAGAGTGAGTTGGAAGATGGCCAATGAGACACAGAGAATTGGGGAACAGAAAGGGAAGGTTTGGGGTCAGGAAGTCAGTGTTGGCTACGACGGAATCGGGGACAGATTGTCGTGCTTAATAAATGAAAGATTTCATCAAAGACTATTTGTTTGGAAATGCAATTTATTTGAGATGACATCGAAACCTGACAACTACAGTGTTGGCGAACCTTTTCGGCATGAGTGCAGAAACGGAAGTGTGTGCGCCGGAAACCGGAAAAGGAGTTGCCCGACATACATCCGTGTGCTGGGAAGATGATCTTCCGGTTTCCACATGCGCACCGGCCAAGTGGTTTTCACGCACGCATGCACTCCAGAAACCGGAAGACAGTGTGCCAGTGTGCATGTGCGTACCGGAAACCAAAGAGTGTTAAAATTCAAATGTTAAAATTTGCCTGGGCCATGGGGGAAGGGGTGGCGGGGGGCACTGGAGCTGTCAGCAGTGGAGGAGGGATGAGTTCTGCATATGGGGACCCTCTGCTGGCTCCGCCTAGCCTTTTGGGGGTCCTTCCGCCTTTCAGGGTGGCGGGACATCCCCACTGACCACCCAGTTCCGTAGCCCCGGACAGGGAAAGAAAGTTGGGCAGGGAATGGCGCCTCCCTCCACTGGAAAGCCGGAGCCTCTTCCCGGCCTCTGAGGGAAGGGGTGTCGGTGTTCCTGGGGCTCAGATTGGGGGGTCAACAGGCGGGAGAGCTTTGCCCCAACTCTGGCCGGGATGAAGCTCCCCCCCTGCAGCCTGCCACCAAGAACAAGCCAGCACAGCCCCACCTTCCCACCACTTCTGCCAAGGGAGCGCGACTGCTTCCCTGCCGGCGCGCCTCTTACCCCAGTGCGGGACAGACGTTCCTCCTACACGGACTCAGCTCCTGCGCAGCCCCACTGCCCCAGAAGACCAGCAGCAGACCGAGCCGGCCAGGTGCTCCAGACCGTGGACGTACATCAATGCTGTGGGCTGGAGGGCTGGGGCTGCGCAAGAAGCCCACTCGGGCAGGGAAGAAGGGAAGCCCCGGCCCGCCCATCCTGGTCAACAGCTCTGCTCCCCTAGGAAGCGACCACCGGGATCCCCTCTCCATGTCTTTGGGCATGTGAGCCATCACACGTTGCTCTTCTGGGTTCTGGTGTGCTGGCCATGTGGTCTTCACATGCGCTGGAGCGCCAGAAACCGGATAATCTTCCAGTTTCTGGCATGTGCATGTTCACCGACCAGCTGGTCTTCACGCACTCAGGCGTGCCAGAAACTGGAAGACCAGGTGGCCGGCATGCATATGATTATACACGCCAGGCAGCTGTTCTTCTGGTTTCCAGCGCTGCCACATGCATAAAGATCAGCTGGCTGGCACACTGGAACCCGGAAGAGGAATGGGTGACGTCTCGCGTGCCCAGAGAGATGGCTCTGCGTGCCACTTCCGGCACACGTGCCAGAGGTTCTCCGTCACTGGCCTACTCCATTCTGTTTAGCACTGGGGGGACTTCGCTCTTCTTCTAGTTAATCCTGCAGCATCTCCCCCCCCCGTCAATGAGGGTCCGTAAAGACCTTGATTTACATCAAATTACATTATATTAACTCTTAAGCTTGCGTAAGAAAGCACAGTGGCCCTCAGGGGCGTCTGCAGTCGTGGTCCAAATGGCCCAGGGAGTGGCTTTGCTCATGGAAACCGTTGCACACACAACCCTATCGGGGCTCCAACTGCACAGCCACAGCGGCAATGCTTTGCAGAGACCTTGATGCTTTGAAGGACTCAGATGAACTACGGGCCAACCGAGAACTGAGAAGGAGAAGTTTTCTGAGGACAATTAACCCGTGGAACAGAAGTCGTGGGAGCTCCATCTCTGGAGGTTTTAAAGAAGAGGCTGGACTGCCGTTTGGGCAGGGTGGTGGTGGACTAGATGACCTACAAGGTCCCTTCCAACTCTTAGACTTCTTCTAATCATGGCAGCGGCGTCTGAAATAGTCAAAGGCTGCTGGGCAGAGGAGAAGACGATCCTTACCTGATGGTGATGAGCTGTCCCAGGTCGAGGTCGTACTCGTTCACCTGGGCGATGAAGATGGCGGCCACCGCCTCGTAGAGCGCGGTCCCGTCCATGTTGATGGTCGCTCCGACCGGGAGGATGAAACGGACGATGCGCTTGTCAATCCGGTTGTTCTCCAGGAGACACCGCAGGGTGATGGGCAGCGTGGCTGAGCTGGGAGAGAGAGGGGGGGGCCACTTGTTAGGGGAAGCCCTGTTCCCCCCAGCACTGAGAGAGAGGGTGGGGGGGACACACAACAGACAGGCAGTGTCATCAGCACAACTGCGGGGACAGACGAGGGCTCGGAAAACGTCTCCGTGTATCCACCCTCCGTCCTCAAGACACAAACCTTCCTACGATGTTCAGATGCCTTGAAGACGTGGGAACGAGCTACGGGGAAGGCCCAGGGCATGAAGGGGAAAGCCAAAAGATTCCCGTCCTTCCCCCACTTGAAATTCCTCTGCAAGAGCTTCAAGGGGTTGGAAGGACCAATGTTGAGTTTAATGAAAAGAAGAACTAGATAGGAGCATTCCAGTATCTCAGGGGCTGCCCCAAAGAAAAGGGGGTACACATATTCTCCAAAGCCCCCGAGGGCAGGACAAGAAGCAACAAGTGGAAACTAATCAAGAGAGAAGCAACCTGGAACTAAGGAGAAACTTCCAAACAAGGGGAACAATTAACCAGTAGAACAGCTTGCCACTAGAAGTTGTGGGTGCTTCATCACTGGAGGTTTCTAAGAGGAGACTGGACCTGTCTGGAATGGGGCAGGGCCTCTTGCTCAAGCATCGGGCTGGACTGGAAGACCTCCCAAGGTCCCTTCCAACTCTATTATTCTGCTAAAGCTGGACAGGGAGCTCCACTGGAGGAGACCAATGGGACCCAAGCTGCTTCCTCCTCATCTTGAAATGTTACTGAGATACTCCCAGGAATGCTGCTCCCTTCACATTGGTCCTCAGGATCTGGCTTTGACAGGTAAACTGCCTCTGAACAGGGGAGCTTCATTTAATGACTGACATAGGGACGAATGTCTATGGAGAGTCTCAGTCCTCCAGGTCACGGTTGTCCCAAAGGGGCTTTTTCAAGAGGCAACTGGACTTTCTGGTTATTCTTGAAAGACGTTTCGCTTCTCATCCAAGAAGCTTCCTCAGCTCTGACAGGATAGTGGGGAATGGAAGGATTGATATTCCTGGCAGACAGCCGGTCATTTGCATCCTTTTAGAGGGTCGTTGAGGCTGCTTGGAGGTTTGTCTGTGTCCTCAGGGTCACCGGAGTGGTGCAAATGGTTCTTGTAGTCTGCAATTATTCTGGAAATCCGAGAAAAATTGCAGGCTACAGGAACCATTTGCACCACTCTGGTGACTCTGAGGACAGAGATAAAAACCTCCAAGCGGCCTCAACGGCTCTCTATAAAGGGTGCCAAATGACCTGCAAGGAGCATATAGAAATGGAAACAAATAAATAAAAAATAAAAATCCTTCCAAACGTCTTCCAAGAAAAACCAGGAGGTCCAGTTGCCTCCTGAAAAAGCACCTTGGGGATCGGGACGAATGAGTCGCCTTGCTAGATCTCTCCGTTGGCTGCCCTTGGAGAGGCTTCTTAGGCCGGTGGGCCCTTCAAGCGGACAGCATGGTGCCCGCGATGCCCCGTGGGAAGCAGAAGGCAAAAGAGGGACCCCCGCAGCCCGTTGGCTGCCCCTGGGGGGTTCATACCTGGACGAGGTGGCCAGGGCGATCAGCAGGGCCTGGAGAATTCCCCGGATGAAGGGGAAGGGGTTTTTCCGGGTCAGGATGAGGAAGAGGAGAGGCAGGAAGCAAAGGGCGTGGATGGCCAGCCCGGTCACCACCGTCATGGCGTAGAGGCCCAGCTTCTTCCCCGTCAGCGCTGGGTTTTCCATCTCCAAGATCTTCCCGGCGATCAAGAAGACGATCCCGAAAGGGAAGTACCTGCACACAGGAGGCAGCAGAATCGGCCCAGGGAGACTGGCAGGAGGCAGCCCCCCCCCCTCTGCTGGGCAAGGGCGGGTGGGAGCAGAGGCAGGATCCCCAGGGCTTGATGGGGGAGGGGCGGCTGGATGGAGAGGCAGGCAGGTGTCCGGGCAGAGGGGAAAGGTGGGCTGATCAAGGCCACCTCCCCTCTGAGGTCCAGGACACCTGATGGTCACCAGGAGACCTCATAGCAGTGAGGTCTCCACAGGGGCCAACCGGGGATCCCCAGGACAAGGGCTGATGCCCCACAATCTCTTAGGAGGTTCAGCAAAAGATTGCCCCCCCCCCCATTACATTTCTTCTGTCCAGAGTTCTGTGGGCTCCTTGGCCCCACCAGGATTGCTGGCAAATAGCCACAAGGACTTTCTCCTCCTCCTCCATATCTCCCACTGCCCTGAAGGTGGCACAGCTGGGCATGGGAAGAGAAGCCCCTTTTGCCAGAGAAGGTGGGAAAAAAGGGAAGTTCCCTGGGAACCTCTCCGGGTGAAATGAGTGACCCAGGGAGGCCTCAATGTTTTTGCTTGCAATCGCCACCTTGGTGGGCCTGGGCACAGCTGGCCCACTGACCCAGGGTAGAGCTGGGGCAGCCTAAGGGAGGGCCGGATAGGAAGGAGGCCACTGCATAGTGGGTGGTGAAAGAGACAGGGGCGGTTTGGTAGTGACAGAGCTGCACATTTCTCTTAATGTAGCCTTACAATAATGATCTACATGGCAAGTCTGCCATTTTCCAAGAGTTTCCACAAATCACCAACTTGGCACACGCCTTCCTGGCAGGTGTGCAAACCACCAGCTCTAACACGGATTGGCATTGTGCCCAGCTTCCACAGGCTGACCTCGCAGCCCACAACGAAAGGGGCTGCCCCAGACCTTCCCCCCACTTTCAGGTCTGGGGCTGACACCCCTAACATGACTGGGGAATCTGGGAGGGGGGGCTGAAAAGGCTGGCAGGGTGGGGTCTTGAACCAGCTGCCAATCTGATGGCAGGGGGCAACGCCACTTGGCCCGGGGGCTGGGAGGGGGGTTCGGACTCACCACGTCGCCATGGCCACGATCTTCATCACGGCCTCGTTCAGGCACTGGCACACGTTAACCAGGGGGGCCCCACGCTCCCCCATCTTCCCCAGGAGGAGGCCTGGAAGGAGAAGATGGGTCAGGTCCTCGTTACTGGGGACCCCCTTCATTCTTGACTGGGCGCCACCGGGAGTCCCTGGCTGTGGCTCAACGGAGAAGACGAAAACCAGACCAGAAGCGAAGGAAGGAAGGAAGGAAAGGAAGGAAGGAAGGGAAGGAAGGAAGGAAAGGAAGGGAGGGAGGGAAGGAAGGAAGGAAGGAAGGAAGGAAGGAAGGGAAGGAAGGAAGGAAGGAAGGGAAGGAAGGAAGGAAGGAAGGAAGGAAGGAAGGAAGGAAGGAAGGAAGGAAGGAAGGAAGGAAGGCGGGCAAGTCCCGGCCACGAAAACATCTCAAAGTCTTGCAGAGATGAAGACCACCCAAAGGGCCCCTCCCTCCACTGTTGAGCTGCCACAAGGGAAGAGCCAGCCATGCAGGGCAGAATCGGGAGGTGACTTGAAAATGGGCTTCCTTAGGCACTTCCACCTCCCTGCCAAGCTCACTGACGGGACTGCAGAAGGGTTGTGCTGTCAGATCTCCTGTCACACAACACTTCGCATTGATGGCATCCTGCCATAAAAAGGAGGGGGGGCTGAGTGGGGAGTAGATCAGGGAGTGGGGATGACAGCAACCAGACTGGGTGCCCATCGGAGACAACGGGTCGAGAGATCCAAGGGCACGAGGGGCAGAACGGAAGGCAAACACCCACCAAAGAGAGTCTAGGGAGATTCTCCGTCACCCAGGTCATGGCTGCCCCCAAAGGTGGGTTTTTTCCAGAGGCACCTGGACAAAACTCTTTGAAGACGTTTCGCTTCTCATCCAAGAAGCTTCTTTCAGCTCTGCCTGGATGGGGAAGGACTGACACTCCTTGCAGACAAAGCTGGTCCTTTGCCTCCTTTTTACAGAGTCCTGGAGGTTCCTCTGTATCCTCAGGGTCACCTGAGTGGTGCAAATGGGGGTGGGGTCTTCTTGGAGCTGCGGAAGGGATGGGGTTGTAGACAGGAGAGAGATGATGTCGTATCCCTCCCCCCCCTCTGTTGAGGGATCCAAGAGGCCATCTATTCCAAAAAGGAACAGCCCCCGCTCAAGAGAGGAGGGGGATAAGGATACAACATCATCTATCTCCAGTCTACAATCCAGTCCTTTCAGCAGCTCCAAGAAGGCCCTGCCCCTATTTCCACCACTCAGGTGACCCTGAGGACACAGGTAAACCTCCAAGTGGCCTCAACGACCCTCCAAAAGGATGCAAAGGACCAGCTGTCTGCAAGGAGTATCGATCCTTCCATCCCCCACCATCCAATCAGAGCTGAAGAAGCTCCTTGGAGGAGAAGCGAAACGTCTTCAAAAGAAAGAACAAAGGAAGTCCAGATGCCTCCTGAAGAAGCATCTTGGGAAACCACCAAAGAGGCACCAAACTTTAAGACTGTTACCAAAACACCTGCTGGACACTGGCCAATGACCAAGGAGGGGAGACTTGGGAGAAGGGAAAATTGCTGGGTTTAGGCAGGAATACTCAGATCTGGCTTTGCTCACGCTGTAACCACTTGGCCTTGGGGAAAGCAGACCTCTTCTCTACAAATGGAGTCAAGGGTCTTTCTTTCCTAGATGCCCAAGGGATGACATGGACTACAGCACCCATAATCCCCACCAGCGTAGCTTCTGGGATGCGGCATCCGGGCCTGGAGGAGACCGATATCTCCTCTTATATGTTAACCAACGTATGTTGATTTCATAGACTTGAGGATTTTCTTACATTTACTATTAAGGCACGGTGCTCACGGTCCTTCTTTCGGGGGGAAAAGGAAAGGGGGCAGGCCCCATTCCTCCCCCCAAGGGACCCCAGAGACTGGGGGGGCTGCCCTGCCCCTAGCAGTGTCCACGTACCGACTGTGGCCGAGAAGAGGACGATGCCCAAGACGTTCATTTCATTGTTGTTCCCAGGGAGCGCCTCGTAGATCATTTCCGGCGAGGGAGTGATCTCCAGCAGAACGGGACGCTGGATCTCCGGGTTCCCAGGATCGGGCACCAAGTAAATGAAGCTGAAAGACGAGCTGGCCTTCTTCGGGATCCCGGAGGATTTCACTACGGGGACGAGGACAGTCCGATACTGGAAGGCAAAGCAAGCAGGGATTTCGGCTGGGATTTTGCACGGTGGAAATCTTCTCTTAGGCTTGCAGGCTTAGGACCAAGGGCATCAGGTGTGGCTGAAAGGGTCCAGGGCCCCTCCTCCCTCCCTCACCCTCCACACCGATTTTGGCACCAGCCCTTCATCGGGGCCGACGATGAAGAAGAGAGGGAGGGAGGAGAAGGGGAGGGAGTAGTGGGCTCCCTATCAAACGTATCTGATGGAGGCACCTGTCAGGAAGAGGCTGGGTTCCTGCACTGAGGAGGGAGGTGGACTAGATGACCACTAGGGCCCCCCTCGATCCAGGATCCTATAGGCGATTGGCTCCTCCCTGGTGCGTCTGACTCTCGCTGTGGCCGGAAGCTCAAACCAGTCCAAAGGGGTTACTCAAATTCAGGGGTGGGGGTGGAGGCCAGGTCACGGTATCCCCTCCCACCCCCACCCCCAAGTCTTAAGGGAGTGGCAGCTGAGACCCCCGAGTGAAGAGAGGCCATTGTGGGCCAGGAGCTCACCTGCTGGAAGGAAGCCTCCACCAGGTTGGAAGGGAACATATTTCTGCAGAAGACAAGACGAAGAAGGATGGGTGTAGGAAAGGACCAGGGAGGAAGAATCAAACGTGTCGTAAGTCTTGAGTCTCTCTGCGCCCACAAGAGATTTCACTCCAGCCTGCCTTGAATGCCTTCTACTCTTATCTCCCGCTCATTTCCCTTGACTGTTAGTTGGCCGGATTCTTGCAGGATACACTCATTTCAACTGCCTGCATCTCCCGATTTCCCCGATGCGTGACCATTGGGCCAGGCCCTTTTCTCCAGGGTGTGTGAGTCTTAATAAAGAGCCTCCCATCTTGCGATTAAAGCCAATCTTGGACCCAACGGATGATCCCCCTGGAGAAGAAGACCCCATTTGCCCCTCGCCCAGCCACGGGAGACTCAACCCATCTTCTCAACACTTTCAAGAAATTACCCACTTGCACCTTTGAAGTCGGAGGCCTCTAATGGAAGGCCCTCACGACTGTCGTCCCCTCACCCTTTTCCTCTCCTCAGGGTCTTCACCTTCCGGTCCTTTGTCTCGGCCCCCAACAAGGGGAAATTATGACTTTTTAAATAATTTTACGAGCATTTAGCCAACCGGAGCCATTCCGTAAAAGGAGGCCACGTTCTCTTCGGCCACCAAAGGTCTCCAGCCTTCGCAGTCAGGCGGTCTCTGCACCATGGATAAATCCTTCGGCCGGGTCCCGACGGGTCAAGCTGCAGCCTGAGCCGACCGCTGCCCTCCCTGCACGATGCCCCTCGGGCACTGCCAGGTAATCCCCGTCTAAAGCTGAAGAGCTGCCTTGAACCCGCTGCCCGCCCAGGGCCGAGGGAGGGTGGCCGGGCTGGGCTGGGGGCGGCTACCTGATGAGGTCCAGCAGGGCATCGGCCGAGCTGAGCACCACTTTGCCCACCGAGTGCTCCTCCTTCTGGGCAGCGGCGCCCGGGTGGATGCTGATGACCAGCACGATGCCTGTGGTGACGGCTACGAAGGTGGTCCAAAGGTAGTAAGTGATGGTCAGCAGGCCCATCTTGCCGCAGACTCGGGAGTCCATGGTGGCCAAGCCGGACATCAGGCTGCAGGGGGCAGAGACAGACGGGCAGAGACTGGCATGGGGACGGGGGCAAGGCCAGCTGGGCTGGGGGTCGCCCCCCTCCTCTACGTGCAAGGGAACAGCAAGGGCTCAGGTCGTCAGCAGGGTGAGGTCAAAAAAGGCAAGATGGCGGCCGCAATGGTTGCAATCCAGCTCTCGATCTTCCTGGTCAAGCCCTGGGGGGGGGGGAAATGCTTCCATCTCCTCCCGGGGGCTTCCCACAGGCTATCTATGGGTCACCAGGAGGTTTTTTAAAGAAGAGGCTGGACAGCCATTTGTCTCAAGTGGTCTAGGGTTTCCTACCTGAGCAGGGGGCTGGACTAGAAGACCTCCAAGGTCCCTTCCAACTCCGCTGTTCTATAAAACTTTAATTCTGCCATTGTGCTGAACAGGGGAGAGGGAACATAAGGCGGGATGTGGGGAGGGGGGGTGGCGAGACGATTGAAGTAAATGAATGAATAAATAAACAAACAAAAATTTCTTTGTCTGGGCAGACAAAGCCCAGGGTCCCAGGGTCTACCCCAGAGGGAAACCCACCCACCCCCATTTTTGAAGCATGGATGGGTGAGACCTGACCCCGGTCATCTCAGGCCATCCGCCTGTCAGAGGATCTAATCTCCGGAGGTGAGGCTGATCTCGTTAGCGGAAAACAGACCGCGGGAGGGGGGCTAATCGAAAGATGCTAAGCAGTGGGGAGGGGAGGGGAGGGGAGGAGCTCCTGCACATGGACTCACAGCCGGGGGTGGCAGGTGGCAGACCTTGGCTGACCTCATGGAGTCAGCCTTGTGTGGGGTCAAACCTGATGGACCCTCGGAAGGGAAACCAACGGAGGAAAGGGGCCTCCTTCTGTCTGGAGCTGAAGGGAAATGGGGGGCTCTGCACCCTGGAAGGGGTTGCACAGCCTGGAGGCAAACTGGGCTTGTGGGAGGAAGCCAAAAGAGAGACAGTTTGGTTTAGGGGTGAAGGCACCAGGCTAGAAACTGGGAGTTCTAGTCCCAATTTAGGCATGAAAAGTGGCTGGGTGACTTTGAGCCAATCACCAGGGGACTGGGAGTTCTAGTCCCTCTTTAGGCATGACAAGTGGCTGGGTGACTTTGGGCCAATCACCAGGAGACGGGGAGTTCTAGTCCCGCTTTAGGCATGACAAGTGGCTGGGTGACTTTGGGCCAATCACCAGGGGACAGGGAGTTCTAGTCCCACCTTAGGCATGAAAGTGGCTAGGTGACTTTGGGCCAATCACCAGGAGACGGGGAGTTCTAGTCCCGCCTTAGGCCCAAAGGCTACCTGGCTGATTTAGGGACAGTCCCTCTCTCTCACCTCAACCGTCTTCACAGGGTTCTTGTTGTAGGGAAAATAGGGGGAAGGAATATTAGGTACGTTAGCCACCTTGAGTTTATAAAAATAATAAAGGTGGGATAGAAATAAATAAATAAATATCAAAAAGAAAGCCGCCCGGGTGACTTTGGGCCAATCACCAGGAGACTGGGAGTTCTAGTCCCACCTTAGGCGTGAAAGCCAGCTGGGTGACTGTGGGCCAGTCCTTCTCTCTCAGCCAAATCTACCTCCAGGGTTGTTGTGGTAGGGAAAATAAAAGAGGAAGTTGTATAAGGTATATTTGCTGCCTAGACTTATTTATAAAAATAATAAAGGCAAAATTGTAAACAAAAATCTAAAAAAAAATGCTTGGGTACCTTCAAACTGAAGGAAGGAAGGAAGGAAGGAAGGAAGGAAGGAAGGAAGGAAGGAAGGAAGGAAGGAAGGGCCTGGGGCATCAGGTCCCCCCGAGAGGGCCAGGAGACAGACAGAGGGCACCAGCCCAGGCCTGACTGAGGATGGCTAAGCCTTAAGGAGCTTTGGTGGTTTGTTCTGTGTTGTGTGAACCCAAATAAATAGGGGGGGTTTTATTACAGCTGGTAAGTTTCAGCCACCCAGCTGCCCTGGGGTGTCTCCGAATCAGAAACTTTTGGGCATGGTCCGGTCAGTTTCCAAAGACTGGGAGTTCTCTGTACGTTTCTTGCCTCGCATGGTGTTTGTTTTGGGGGAAACTGGCTTGGATTGAGAGGAGGAGGGACAAAAAACATAAGCCCCAGCAGAGTCCTCACTCAGTGGCCCCACAGATGATGTGCGGAGAACGCCTGGCCACTGAGCCGGAGAAAAAGGCCCACCAACGTCTCGTAAGGACTGGCTGGGCCGTGAATCCGGACAGGAGGATTTGGCAGCGAGTCGCAACAGAGGCAGAAAGGGAAGTAGATTATGGCGTGGGAAAATAAAAAGGAGAAACTTTAAACTTGGGAAATTACAATAAAGGCTGGATTAGAGCAGTGTTCCTCAAGCTTGGTCACTTTTAAGACAACTGGACTTCTACTCTCAGAATTCCCCAGCTGGCTGTGTAGAAGTTAGTTGAGGTTTTCTAGAAGTCTATGTTGAAGCTAGTTGGTGTTAGTTGAAATCTAGAAGTCTATGTAGAAGTTACTTGAATTTCTTTTAGAAGTCTATGTAGAAGCTAATTGAAGTCTACAAATCTATGTAGAAGTTGATTGAAATTAGTTAAAGTCAAGAAGTTTATGTAGAAGTTGATTGAAGTTTTTTAGGTCTATGTAAAAGTTAGTTGAAGTTAGTTGAAGTCTAGAAGTCTATGTAGAAGTTAGTTGAAGTTTTCTAGAAGTCTATGTAAAAGTTAGTTGAAGTCTACATAAAAGTTAGTTGAAGTTTATGTAGAAGTTGATTGAAGTTTTTTAGGTCTATGTAAAAGTTAGTTGAAGTTAGTTGAAGTCAAGAAATCTACGTAGAAGTTGATTGAAGTTTTTTAGGTCTATGTAAAAGTTAGTTGAAGTTAGTTGAAGTCTACATAAAAGTTAGTTGAAGTTTATGTAGAAGTTGATTGAAGTTTTTTAGAAGTCTATGTAAAAGTTAGTTGAAGTTAGTTGAAGTCTAGAAGTCTATGTAGAAGTTAGTTGAAGTTTTCTAGAAGTCTATGTTGAAATCTACTTGTCTTAAAGTGGCCAAGCTTGACAAACACTGTACTGGACAAAGGCTGCCAAATCCAGGACCTTAACTTGGGGTCACCAACTCCCCCCCACTCCAAGAGACCAGGGGTCGAACAATCGTCTTATGCCAGCAGCTTTGGCTCCAAAGAGTTTGGCCTGCCCTTGGCCCCGTGCCCTCCAGGTGCCTGGCGTCAGATCAAACTCTGACCAAGTTTACTTTCCATCTTTCCCACAGGATTATAGCTGCAATACAAAAACAGAACCAGCTGTGCCAGGAGAAACTTCACAGCCCCTGCAATTCAAAAGTTTTGCTTCCCGGCGGGGTAACTGGCGTGACTTGTGACCCCAGCTGCCAAGCAGAGTTTGCTCGTTCTTCCATGCCAAGTAGCAATTATTCCCGCCAGCCGGCCGGGCGACACGAACCCTCCCGGAGCCTCTCCGATCCGCCTCCCCACACACCTGCCCTTCCCCAGGGGCGCCGCACTCACCTGGAGGTGATGAGCGGCAAAATTAGCATCTTCAGCATCCTCATCAGGAGTTCCCCGGGGAAGGAGAAATATTGTTTCGCCTGCAGACAGAAAGTAAACAGGTCAGGCTCCTGGGCTGCGTCCTTGGAGAGCAAAATGCAGCTGGGGCCCAAAACTTTTTCAGCAACTTCAGGAAGGGGGAAAAAAATCTCTTTTCAAGTGCATTTCCAAGTAGCCACGCAGGGGGGGGCTGCTGCCCCATCCTGGCTGCTGGCTCTCCTGAGCTGGAGAAGCTCCCCAGGCTGCCCCCTCCCCACCTAGAGCCCACCACCCAAATTTCCTTAAGAAATTTCCTGTAAGCACTCCCATCCTTTAGCTGTTGGCATGGATAAATGCCAACTTTCCTCCGTACCTGAGTTTCCACCACCCCCCCTTTGGCATTGCTGGTAAACAGTCAGAAGGATTTCCCCTGCCCCCCTCCCCCCCGAAATCCTGAGCTGAGCAGCATCTGTTTTTCAGAAGGATGCTGTTGGAAAAGCTATCCTAAGCAAGGATCTCTCTCTCTTTAGGATCGGGGTGGGCCCTGTGCCCACCAAGTTACTCCAAATGCTGGGACGAGACGTTGGGGTGATGCACCCCTCCACTGCCAAGACCCCACATACACACGTACCCCTGCCAGCTATATGCACACACTGGGCCTGAATTTGCCTATGTTAGGGAGTGCACAAATCACAGTACATCAAACCACAAACTAACCAGAGTCTGGGTCCATATCAGATACTAAACCTAAGAAATCCGGGCATCAAGTGCACGTAAAGGGGGTGGTGGCCCCATTGAGGGCTGCAAAGAGTGGGTAAGGGGGGGGTTATCCATCCTGCAGGAAGTTTATCCCATTTTTGCCAGCCTCTGACTGGCACTCCTTCCTTCCCCCTTTGCCACAAATTGGGCCTGTTTTTAGATTTTTTTAAAAAATCCCATCTTTATTTTTCTTATAAAGATGGGATAACATCTTTATTAGGAAGAATACGTGAACACACCTGACCCTCGTCCAAAGGTGCTTTTATTGTAAAGGCAAATGGACTTTCCGGTTTTTTTTTTTCAGGATGTTTCGCTTCGCATCCAAGAAGCTTCTTCAGTTTGCAAAATGTCTCAAGGAAAAATCAGAGAGTCCATTTGCCTTTATAATAAAAGCACCTTTGGGACGACCATCATGGATTCTGGAGGAAAGAGAGCCTCCCTTCCTCCCCGCCTCCTCTTTTCCCCACAACAACCCTGTCAGGTGGGCTGGGCTGAGAGACCTACTGGCCCAAAACCCCCCATGCAGCTTTGACCTTAAGACGGGTGGGTGTATTTTCCGTTGGTCTCCCACCTGCTCTTCCTCTGGAATGGAGAAGAAAGACTCCCAGCACGGAATCTGCTGTCTCTCTCCACCCAAATTCAGAATAAACGTCCCACCATCTGTATTACTTGGAGAGGGGGGGCATTTTTCCTGGGTGCTGCAGCCATTCACTGCCAGCCCTGACCATTGCAATACGGTCAGTGCTGGCCTTATAAACTTCATAAATAAATTGATTAAATAAAAGAAACAGATGCCAAGCATGCAACTGGTAATTGTCACCCCCTGTATGTCACTCTGCCAGGGGTGAAATCCAGCAGGTTCTGACAGGTTCTGGAGAGCCAGTAGTGGACATTTTGAGCAGTTCCGAGAACTGGCAAATACCAGCTCTGGCTGGCCCCAGAGTGGGGAGGGAATGGGGATTTTGCAGTATCCTTCCCCTGCCACGCCCACCAAGCCATACCACGCCCACAGAATCGGTAGTAAAAAAAATTGGATTTCACCACTGCACTCTGCCCTGCCCCTGCCCCTTTCCTGGGCCGGAGCTGTGTCTGGTGATGGCATAGCTGGCCAGAGGGATGGACCCTGCGCAGCTGCAGCTGGCCAGCTGAGTGAATTTGCTACCTCTGCCCTGCCATGCCCCCTTCCCCCCCACCCCCCGCCCCCCAGGAAATGATGCTCAAAGAGCCCGCCACTTTTGGTAATTCTGTCCGGAATTAAAACTTTTGGATAGCACCAATTGCTGGGCTCATCACCGGGTCAAGATAAGAGTTGAGCGTCCAGACATCAAAACAGTCGCCATTTCAAGGACCCAGGAATGGACTTCCATCCTGGGCCACTTTAAGACTTGTGGACTTCAACTCCCGCTGGCTGGGGAATTCTGGGAGCTGAAGTCCACAAGTCTTAAAGTGGCCCAGGATGGAGACCCCTGGACTAGAAGCCCTCGGAAGCCCCTTCCGACATTGTTATTCTGTTATTCTCCCCTGGCTGCACTTTGACGGCCATTTAGAATTGGCCAGAGAGGGAGGGAGGGAGGGAGGGGCCGCAGCACTTTCTGGGGAAGGGTCTCCAGGAGGGAGGGAGGAGGTGGGAGGGTCAGCTGCAGAATAGGCTCTTTCCATTCAGGGGAAGAGCAGAGGCTTGGAAAACTGGCAGGCGCTGGGTTGGCTCCCCCCCCCATTTGACCCAGCCTGAGTGGCCAACCACGAAGCAGGCATGGGGCAGATGGGAGGACGAGATGCCTGGCCACCAGGGACAGTGGGGGGAAGTGGGGCTGCAAGGCAAGGCCGGGCCCCTGAGTGGCCGGGGCATTGTGGGGGCCCGCAGGCCAATGGGTCAGAGAGGGGAGCCACTGCCGGGAGATGGCCTGTCAGGGAAAGAAGGGCTCTAGGGACCCACCGGAAGGCCAGGAGAGAAGAGCTCAGGGGGGCATCTTCCGAAGCCCCTCCCGGCCCTCCAGCTTAGCTTCGCCTGGGAAGGTCTTGTTTCTGCCCTGCTCCAGGGGGGGCGGTTCTGTTGTCTTGCCCCAGTCTGGGTGGGGCAGCCTGGTGCCCTCTTGACCACCTGGGCCCTTTTGCCCCATGTTCGAGACCATCCAAGGGCAGCCTTGAGCAGTGGTGAAATCCAAATTTCTTTACTCCCGGTTCTGTGGGCGTAGCAGGGGAAGGACACTGCAGAATCTCCATTCCCACCCCACTCCAGGGGAAGGATACTGCAAAATCTCCATTCCCACCCCACTCCAGGGGAAGGACGCTGCAAAATCTCCATTCCCACCCCACTCCAGGGGAAGGATACTGCAAAATCTCCATTCCCACCCCACTCCAGGGGAAGGATACTGCAAAATCTCCATTCCCACCCCACTCCAGGGGAAGAACACTGCAGAATCTCCATTCCCACCCCACTCCAGGGGAAGGATACTGCAAAATCTCCATTCCCACCCCACTCCAGGGGAAGGACACTGCAAAATCTCCATTCCCACCCCACTCCAGGGGAAGGACACTGCAAAATCTCCATTCCCACCCCACTCCAGGGGAAGGATACTGCAAAATCTCCATTCCCACCCCACTCCAGGGGAAGGACACTGCAAAATCTCCATTCCCACCCCACTCCAGGGGAAGGACACTGCAAAATTTTTAAATTTTGTATGTATGTATTTTATTGTTTGGCTGTGCACCGCCCTGAGTCCTTTGGGAGTAGGGCGGTATAGAAATAAAATAAAATAAATAAATAAAATAAAATCTCCATTCCCACCCCACTCCAGGGGAAGGACACTGCAGAATCTCCATTCCCACCCCACTCTGGGACCAGCCAGAGGTGGCATTTGCCAGTTCTCTGAACTATTCAAAATTTCCGCTACTGGTTCTCCAGAACCTGTCAGAACCTGCTGGATTTCACCCCTCGCCTTGAGGCTTTGCCCCCAGTACCTGGAGATGGGGGGAGTGGCTGCAGGGAGAGGGGGCGGAGGCAGGAGAGGGAGATGGGCCTCGTATCTCCAGACCCAGAGATATAGGGGGGCCTTCTGCTGAGAAGTGGGGGAGGCCCCTGAGCGTTCGGCTGTCCCTTGAGGATCGAATCCCTTCATTTGATTCAGAATAAAACTAGAAGAAAATATTTGCAGTTCAGGGCTGGGGCCCTCTGAGCTTGTTTCATGACCCAACTAGGGAACATCATCAGTGCTAGAAGGGAGGAGGAGGGTCCTCGGTGTTTCTGAGTTTGGTGGCTTTCTTGCAGACGTCGCATTACCAAACTAGCTAACATCATCAGTGCACTTGGTAATGTGATGATGTTCCCTAGTTGGGTCGTGAAACGTCTGCAAGAAGACAACCTCAGAGGGCACCAACCCTGAACCGCAAGTATTTTCTCCTATTGGGAGAGGAAAGTGAACTGGCACGGAATGCCTGAGGAGGCTAATGCCTCCTACTAAGGCAGCATTTAACATCCAGATGCCTGCAATTACTGTGAGTTCGAATCCCACCAGGCTCAAGGTTGACTCAGCCTTCCATCCTTTCTAAGGTGGGTAAAATGAGGACCCAGTTTGTGGGGGCAATAAGCTGACTTTGTATAAATATACAAAAGGATGAAGGCTATTGCTTAACGCATTGTAAGCCGCCCTGAGTCTCCGGAGAAGGGCGGCATATAAAAATAAATTAAAAAAATAAAATAAAATGCCCAGAAAGCCAAAAGTTTGCCAAAGCAGCCCTCCCAGCCTTGGTTGAGGGAAACCCAGCAGGAAAGGCTACCCCGGACGGTGCACAATGCCAGTCTCTGCTCTTTTGCAGGTGCCCAGTTCTTGCCAGGCCAACGGGCGACTGCCCCCACCCCCACCCCGGGCCCAGGACCCCCACCTACCAGATGGGAGAGTTCCAGCAAGCGGAGGAGGAAGCCCACCAGGCAGCCGGTCACCACGGAGAGGACGGAGAGGGTCAGCAGCCCGTTCTCGCTCCAGAAGACCTTGAGCCTCTGCCAGGCCTCCCCCAGGCGGAGGGAGAGCGAGCCCAGCAGGGCCTGTTTCGGCTGCCCCCACATGCTGCCCCCTCCCCCGAATCTCACTGAGGGCACCAGGAGGGCCCCCCGGCCAGGGCTGGGCGCATCCCCTTGGCCTGGATGGGGGGCAGGAGGGGACCAAGAGCCCCCAAGCCCGGCAGGTCGTAACCCCCTGGGCAGGGAAGAGCGAGGGATCCGCTGGCTGCAGCCTTTGAGCCTAGCGGAAAGCGACCTGCGTCTCATAACGTGTCCTCGTCACTGTCGTAATCCGAGTCTAACTTTGGAAGCAGGGAGACGGGGGCGGAGGGGGGCAGCCAAGGTCTGAAGGGCAGCCAGGCTCCTCCAGCCACTTGCAAAGACCAGGCGGATTAACTGGTCGGCCAGCTGCCAAGAGACGCCAGCGGCAGCAGCAGGGCGCCCTTGGCTGGCTGGCTGGCACCCCCTGCAGCACTCTGCATGCGCTCAGAGGAACTGGGCTGGCTTGGAAAACAGGAGTCCCAATAAGAAGGGCTTCCCACGGGGCCTGTGCTCAGTTCTCGGGAAGGGCCTCGTCTCTCGAGCACAGAGGTTCATTTGTTCCTTTCCTTCTTTCCACTCTTCCTTCCTTTCTTTTTCCATTCTTCCTTTTTTCCCTTTTTCTTTCCATTCCTCCTTTCTTTCTCTTCTTTCTTTTTCTCTCCTTCCTTCCTGCCTTTTGCCCATGCTTCCTTTCTTCTTCCTCTTTCTTTTCTTTTCTCTTTCGTTCCCCTTTTCTCTCTCTTTTCTGTCTGTCTGTCTCTCTCACACACTTTTCTTTCTTTTTTCTTTTCCTTCCACAATGTCTCCATTTGAGAAAAGGCCCTCTAACGAGGGGCACCCCCAAAAGCAGCTGAACAGCCGTTAACCTGGCATTAGAGCTGGGCCTCGACTTCCAGCCATTTGTTTAGGGACCATTTGAAGTTATTACCACAGCACTGAAAAATGGGACTTATGACCAGTTTTTCACACTTCAAATCAAATCAAACCAAACCTTCATTGTCAATGCACCACCTGTGTCCAATGGAGCAGCCCCTCCCCCCCCAAACACAGAACACATCTCAATACTCAATGGCCGCTGCAGCATCCCCAAGGTCACGTGATCAAAATTTGGACACTCGGCAGGTGGCAGGTCTTTGGGGTGGTTGCTGTGTCCCTTTTGCAACCTCCCTGGCCGCCTTCTGACAAGCAAAATCAATGGGGGGGGGGGGAAGCCAGATTTGCTTAATGGCCATATGATTTACTTAACAACTGTGGCAACAAAGATGGTAAAATGAGGGCAGCCCTCTGTTCCTCTCCATATTCTAATTATTGTCAGGATGGAAAGGTGGGTGGTGGACGGGTGAAATCCTTGGCAGGATACCAGGCGGTTCTTGACACGTGGCTGGCACTTCCGAAAACAGCCCCAGCGTCGGCCGGATGAGCTGGCTGCTAAGGGAAACTTCTGCCAAGCCTTATATACTGAATTTATACATCTGTCCAGCTCAAATCCTGTACTATGGGAGATTAAACGGTGCTTAGAGCCAGATCAAAACATGAGAAGTGTGAGGTATGTAGCAGATTAGAAAAAAATAATTAACACATCCCGGATGTGATTTTTGGGGGGAGGGGGGCTTTTAGGGCAGCCTGTCTGACTTTCTGCAAGATTTAACAGGTGCGGACTTCAACTCCCAGAATTCCCCAGCCTGCTGGCTGGGGAATTCTGGGAGTTGAAGTCCGCACCTGTTAAATCTTGCAGAAACTGAGTAAGAGGGATGTAGGATAGGGGACAGAGCTGTCCTTTGGGGTTAATTCATGCTTCAGTGCATTTGCAAACGCAGAACTGGGGTTAGGATAGAATAGAATACAGCTGGAAGGGACCTTTGGAGGTCTTCTAGTCCAGCCCCCTGCTCAAGCAGGAGAACCTATGCCTTTTCAGACAAGTGACTGTAAATCCAGCAACGCCACGTGTTGTGTGAGTGCAGCCATGCAAGGGCAGCGGCTCCTCTTCTTCCGAAACCCCTGCATGCCATTACATTCCGCAAAGTCACGCCTTCGCCACGCGATGGCGCCCGCGGGCACCCATCCTTCCCCTCTCCTTCTTCCTCCCTCCCTCCCTCACGCAAGGCGGCGCCGGAGGACGTAGGGGGCGTGGCTGGCAAGGGATGGCGTCAGCGGCGCTTGCGCACTAGCAGCCCCGAGGTGGCCAAAATGGCGGCGCCCGCGGCGGCGGGGGGAAGCGCCGCGGCGCCGGAGGAGCTCGAAGCGCCGGTAGCCGCGGCGGTGGCGCCGGCAGCAACAGCGGCGGCGGTGGCGGGGCCTTCGCGTCCGGCTCGACTGCCTCTGTCTCGCGTGAAGGCGCTGGTGAAGGCCGACCCGGACGTCACCCTCGCCAGCCAGGAGGCGGTCTTCGTCTTGGCGCGCGCCGCGGTGAGTGGGCGGGGCTGCACTTCCCGGGCCAATCAGGAATCGTCTTGCTTGCGCCGGGGCGTGGCTTCGCCTTTTTTTTTAATTTTCCCCTCGGGCCGCCAGAGGGCGCAGTTCCGTCCCTCCCGCTCTGGGCAGCGAAGGCGCCGCAGGCTTCGAAGAGGCTGGGATGGGGCACCACGCGGAGATCCCGGCCAGGCTGGTACAAGCGCTCCGCTCAGGCTCAGAGGTTAACGAGACTCCCAGCTCAGCAGGCGGCCAAAAGCCCATGGTTGCCCTCTGCGGAGATGCTCTGCCGCTGCCAGTTAGGATTCTCGGCCGGCGGCGCCCTCTTTGCCTGTCCTACCTTGCAGGGAGGGGGCTGTGCTAGCCATGGTGGGGGCCAGGTCTGCTGGGCAAAGCAGGGCCAAGAGGTGGGCGGTCCCCTTGCAGGGAGGGAGACCCCTGTGGTGGGGGTCTAGCATCCTCCCCCCCCCCACCAGGGACCCCCTGCCTTCCACACCTGCAGTGGAACCGCTCAGCGTCTCTTGGCTGACCTGCCTCCCCCCAACCCCCCCCCCCTTCTGCCTCCCCAGGAGTTGTTTGTGGAAACCATCTCCAAGGACGCCTTCATCCACACCCAGCACGGGAAGAGGAAGACCCTGCAGAGGAAGGACCTGGGTGGGTCAGCCTTCCCCTCCCCCTCCTCCTTTCTGCAGACCCCGCCCCCTTCTAGCACTGACGATGTTGCCAGGTTGGGTCATGAAACGTCTGCAAGAAAACCACCAAGCTCAGAGAGCACCAAAAATTCCCCCCCCATCTTCCCTTCTACAAACCCCACCCCCTTCTAGCACTGATGATGTTACCCAGCTGGATCATGAAACGTCTGCAAGAAAACAATGAAGTACCAAGGACCCCACAGTCCCCCCCCTCCTCCCCCCCTTCTACCACTGACGCAGGGCGTGGTCTGTGCAGCTTGGCTCCAGCAGCTCCAGCTGAGCCCGCCTACCATTTGGGGAGGGGGTGGAGGGGGAAACTGCCATCCTGGAGCAGGTGGCACCCCCCCCTTCCCAGCCTTTCACAGTTCTCCAGGGCCCGTCCAGTGGGCTTCACTTGTGCATTGGTCCTCTGTCCAGTCTGCGGGTGGCCCAGGTCTCACCCGAGTGGGCCAGAGCCATGACAAAAACGATCACCTGGTGGTAACGTTTCCAACCCGCCCATTACTGCTCACAAAAAGCTTGTGGCTTTTAATAAAATGCGTGGGTCGTACAAGGTGCTGACGGAGTCCAGTTTTCAAATGTTAGTCTTTGGGTTTTGTCAGTTGCGTGGGCTCTGGTGGGACGAGGGCCTTGAGCTGTGTTTAATTTTTTTTTCCTTACCACGAATTTTTATTCGTGATATTTTCCCCCCCCCCGGTAGAGTTTTCTATTATATTTGTTATTCTGTTCTAAATTTCCTGGAGTCAAAATGATTCAACAGCATGCTCACCAACAACAAATCTTTATTAAAAAAAACAAACAAACAAACGGGTGTCGATTTTTCCTTCTGCAGACAATGCCATTGAAGCCCTGGATGAGTTTGCCTTTCTGGAAGGTAAGGGGTCTGTTTGGGTATCTGCCTGACTTAAAATAAAGTATTTTAAGGACTCATTTATTTAACAGATTAACAGAGTTGGAAGGGACCTTGGAGGTCATCCAGTCCAACCCCCCGCACAAGCAGGAGGCCCTACACCATTGCTGACAGATGGCAGCCCAGTCTCTTCTTCAAAGCTTCCAGGGATGAAGCTCCCACAACTTCCGAAGGCAACTTCTGTTCCATGGGTTGATTGTTCTCACTGTCAGAAAATTTCTCCTTAGTTCCAGGTTGAATCTCTCCTTGATCAGTTTCCTTCCATTATTCCTTGTCTGGCCTTCGGGTGTCTTGGAAAATAGCTTGACCCCCTTCTTCCTCTCTGGGGAAGCCCCTCAAATATTGGAACACTGCTCTCCTGTCTCCCCTGGTCCTTCTCTTCACTAGACTAGCCATGCCCAGTTCCTGCAACTGTTCTTCATAAGTTTTAGCCTCCAGTCCCCTAATCATCCTGGTTGCTCTTCTCTACAGCTTTTCTAGAGTCTCAGCATCTTTTTTTATAGTGTGGTGATCAAAACTGGATGCACTATTCTAGGTGTGTGGTCTTAGAGCCTTGATGGTTGTGGGGCTTCCCCCAAAGGCTGCCTGTTGGGAGACCGGTGGGCTTCCTTGGGTGGTTGGTGGGCCACGGGGAAGATAGGCTGATGGACTAGACAAGAGTTTCTCACATTTAGTAACTTTTAAAAGTGGGTGGATTTCAAACTCCCAGCGTTCTCCAGACAGCATTTTTTGATGGGTCGACTTCAACTCCCAGAATTCCTTCTGGTTGGGGAATTCTGGGAATCGAAGTCCACCCGTCTCAAAAAGTGGCCAATTTTGAGCAACCCTTAGCTGGGCCTAGCTGCATATTTCTCCCCCTTGCCACTGTTTTGTGCTATTTCTGGTCCCTAAGGGCCAAAACCTGAACAAAGCCCTCAAGAATTTAAGTGGTGCAAGCTATTCTAATTAAATTGCAAGACAATTTAAAAATATTAGACAAAATTAAATTGCAAGATAAGGAAAAGAAGAATTAGGGGCAACACGATAGCAGGATTCCAAAGCACCAGAAGGCAGGACAAGAAACAATGATTGGAAATTAATCAGAGAGAGAAGCAACCTGGAATTAAGGAGGAATTTCCTAACAGTGAGGACAATTAACCGATGGAACAGCTTGCCACCAGAAGTCATGGACGCTCCATCACTGGAGGTTTTTAAGAAGAGGCTGGTCAGCCATTTGTCTGAAATGGTATAGGCTGGACTAGAAGACCTCCAAGGTCCCTTCCAGCTCTATTCTCTATTCTATTCTAAATAACAGAACAGAAATACCGTATAATTTAGTCCAGGAAGCACAGAGATAAAATATTTTGCCAAGGAGAAAAATTGAATTCTCAAAAATGTGTTTTTTGGGGGGGCGTTGGGTATCCAGGAACGCTGGACTGACCCGTTCGGAAGACGCGTGCCCAGAAGGAAAGACCGAGGTGCTGCCTCCCTCTTCGCCTGTCAAGGAAGAGCCTCCAAAAAATCCCTTTGTATAGAGCCAGTTGTGCGATTTGTACATATGTGGTGTTATTTTCTCTTAATACATGTATTTTTTCCATATCCATTTTGCAGTCTGGATTTTACATGGCTCCGAAGCCTATCTGTGGGAATTCAACAGGGGCGAGGCCTACCCCCCCACCCCACCCCGGGTGCCCAGATCTAGGGGGCGGGGGAAGCGAGGTTTTTTTGGGTCAGGCAGCTCAGCTGCCGCTTTCTTCTTCTTCCACCCGCTTCCTCTTTGGATGCCAGTGGGCAGCTTTGCTCTGCATTTGCTGGGTCTCTCCATGCCAGCAGGAAAATTGATTGGGGTGGTGAGGAAGATGGGCATGTTGGTACTGCCACCCTCCAAGCCTTGGCATTCCTTGGAAAGCGGTGCCATCTCCCCTGGTTCTGCCCGCAGGGAAAGGGCCTCATTTTCACCAAATAAAAGAGAATATGTGGGGAGGGGGCTGTCCTTTCGCTTTGAAACCCTCTTCCTCTGGGGCAGAAGGGGGCCTGTAAGGGAGGGGAGGAATAAAGAGCCCGAGGGGACAACTTTCTCCTGATGGAGGGTGGCAGAGAGCCAGTGTGGTCTAGTGGTAGGGCACCAGGCAAGAAAGCAAGAGGTCATGAGTTCAAGTCCCACTTTATCCTTGAAACGTTAACCTCATCTGGGTGCCTTTGGGCCAGTTACTCTGTCAGCCCAGCTCACCTCACAGGGTTGTTGTGGGGAAATAGGAGGAGGAAGCTGTGTTTGATAGGTTGGGTTATTTGTAGAAATACTAAAGGTGGCATAATGATATGAAGGAAAGAAAGGAAAGAGAGAAAAGGGAGGGAGTGAAGAGAGGAAGGAAAAGGGAGGGAAGAAAGAGAAAAAGAAAGAAAGAAGGAAGGAAGGAAGGAAGAAAGAAGGAAGGAAGGAAGAAAAAGAAAGAAAGAAAAGAAAGAAAGAAAGAAAGAAAAAGACAGAAAGAAGGTTGGAGAAAACTTCTCAACCCTGGGAGTGGAATAGTGAGGTGGGTCTCCAGGGGTGTCTTGGCAAGTGTTGCTGGGACCACCCTCAAGTCCCTCATGAGAAAATCCACGAAGGAAATGGGTGGGTGGGTGCCCGTGCCCCCCACCCTCCTGATTCTGCTGCTGTGGTTTGAGTGCTGGGGAAGGTAGGTATGGTGTGTGTCCTTTGGAGAGGGTGTGGAGTGGGGCATCTGTGGGGGTCTGGCACACACACACACACACACACACACACCCAGGGCAGAAAGAGCCCCTTGTACTCCTAGGGCAGTGTGGTTCAACCTTTTAAGAGGGCTGGACTTCAACTCCCAGAATTCTCCAGCCAGCCTTGGGGGTTGAAGCCCCTCCCCTCCTGAAAAGGGGCCCAGGTTGAAAAAACACTTCGTTTAGGATAGCAAAAAATCCAGAGTTTCTTTTCCGACTCCCAAATTTGATTCAAAAGGCAGAAGCTCAGGAAGGTTGGCTGACCAAAGAGCCCCCTTGTTAAATTCCACTCCATTGGCATTCCTGCTGGGCCAAATTAAGGAGAAGGCTGCTTCTCAGCAGCCCCAGGACGGACGGACGGATGGACACTGTTTGGAAAGTTCCCGACTTGGTGCCCGTTTAGTTAGTGTTTGTGTGCCCAGCATGCTTGCATCAATGTGGGCAGTGGGCAAGGCCTCCGAAGTGCCCATCTTGTGCCCATCGCTTTAGTGCAGCCTCTGCAGAGGGCACGGGCAGCCTGAAAACCACAGCCGCTCCCCTCCCCCAACCCGGTTTATTCGCCCGGCAGCATCTTTTGGGGAGCCCCCCTCGTCCTTGAGAAATCCCCCTGAGCACAAAACTTGGAGCAATCCTAAAATAATAAAAATAAAAAAGTAAAATAAAATTAGAAAAATAAAATAAAAAATAAAATAACAAAAAATAAAATAGTGCATTTTAAAAAGCTTGATCTGAGTTTTACTGAAAGGCCGGGAGGGGGGCGTTTCCTTTGGGTGGGGCAAGTGGGGGGGGGAGAGCTCCCCTTGCAGAACTGGAGAGGGGGCTGCTCTCCCCTCTTGGAAGGGGGGGGAGACCCTTTCTTGTCACATTTGCATAGGCTGCTTGGGGTGATTGAAGTCCCTTTTTTCTTTCTTATCTTTTGGTGATCAAAGAGACACTCAGCCCCCCCCCCCAGCCTGTCTTTCTTCTTTGGGACTTGAAAGGCAGACGGGGGGAGGGGGAGCTCCAGGTGGGGCCAGTCCGGCCACCCCCTGGGGGGATGCAGACCCCTTTCTCACCTGGACAGGCTTTGAAGTGGGGCCGGTGCCCCCCTGTCCAGCCGTCCCCCTGTCCTGCCAGGGGGTGTCCTGAGCTGGCTCCAGAGCTGAATGACCCCCCCCTTCCTCAACTGGTCCTCAGTATAAATCCCCAGGAGTGACCCCCAGACACAAGCCGGGAACCTTCCTTGCTGGAACCATGCAGCTCCTGGCCTGGCTGACCTGTCTCTCCGGCCTCCTGGGTAAGTCCTGACCCTGACTGGCTCCCCCAACCCCATTTGGGAAATATGGAGGGGGCTGGGCACCCGAAGGGCCACTGCAGAAGGGGGGGGGCTTTCCTTGCAGGAAGATTGCAGGTGGCCCTCTGAGCAACGTTGGCTCCGACTGCCTTGCCCATGCTCCTCAGCCAGCACACTCAGATGGCTGGGGATGATGGGAGATGCAGCTGGAGGGGAGCAGGTATGAGCGAGGAAGAGAGCCAGGTGAGTCCACGGTTGCAAAAAATTAGGAGTGCGGCCGCACCTTTTCCTGGTCAATGTTTACTCGGAGGGAGAATTTAAGAGAAGAACAGAGCTGGAAGGGACCTCGGAGGTCTTCTAGTCCAACCCCCTGCTCAGGCAGGAGACCCAATGCCATTTTGGGCCAATGGTTGTCCAATCTCTTCTTAAAAGCTTCCAGTGATGAAGCTTCCACAACTTCTGGGCAGAAGCTGTTCTCCCTGTCAGGAAATTTCTCCTTAGTTCTGTGTTGAGTAAAATTTCTGAGTGGGAAAAGGTGCTCTGAGCAAAGAGTCCTCCTGCCTCAGGGCCTCAGCCGGCCAGGCAGGCTCCCAGGACGATGCCCCCAGCCCCACCTCCCCCTCCCTCAGCTCATGCTCTGGGGCAGAGGACAGGGGAGGGTTCGGTGAGGTTGCCTGATGGCTATTGCCAAGAGCTGAACAGAGCTTCCTTGTTCAGGAGCACTGTATCCAAAAACAAGTGAGGACAAAGAAGGAAGATGCTCGTATCCCAGAGATGCTTGAGTCAGCACCAGGCTGTGGGGGGGGGGGGAGCCTTCCCAGCTTTTTCTTCAACCTTTTTGCTTTTTTCATTCCATTGAAGGCCCCCTTCTCTCCCCCTCCCCATGGATAATTGGGAGAGCTGAATGGAACCTCCATGTTCAGCAGAGGGCTAGACTAGAAGACCTCCAAGGTCCCTTCCAATTGTGGCATTCTGTAAGGGTCTCCTTGAGCAGGGGGTTAGAATAGATGGTCTCTAAGGCCCCATTCGGCTCTGTTATTCTGTAAGGGTCTCCTGCTTGAGCTCACACTATTTTTTTTTTTTTTAACAAACTACCTCTTGGAGCAAAGCACCCAAATAAATAAATTTCTCCATCCCTTAATCTCCAGATTACAGGAGGGAGCAGTTTAGGACCTTCCTGATCCCAGCAGGGGATTAGATCTGCCGCTTCACCTGGGCTGCCCAGCCTTCTTCTTCCTGGCTTTAAGGCGTCTCTCGGCCAGGACTGGCTTGGAAATCAGTCCCTCCCGTGGCTTTCAGCCTAAGGAAGGCAAGCAGAGAAGGGACTTCCAGAAAGGCTTTAAAACGACCTTCGACGGCAGTTCTGCTTCAGAAAAAGTCTGTTGCTCCCTTTTGCAACAGAGGGAAATACAGAATTTAGCCTCATCAATTGTCTATTCTATGACTCACTGCCTTTAAAAGTTTTCAGATTTTTTTTTTTTTTAAAAAGAATAAATTACATTAGGGCCAATTCAGGACCTGCCGGGTGACTTTCAAGGGCCAGAGACACTCGCACCAAGGACCCTGGTGACTGCAAGAATGAAAACACACAGGGAGGGGCAAACAATTTAAATTCTGGCCAGAACTCTCTCTCTTTTCCCCCCAAACATGCAGCTCTTTTTTACTGGGCTGGCTTGAGCTAAATTTTAAATTGATTTTAAATTGGGTTGTTTTAATTTACGGCCAGAATATTTAATTATTTTAATACTGTTTTTTAAATTTTGTATGCTTTGTTTTTACTTAGGCTGTGCACCGCCCTGAGTCCTATTTGGAGAAGGGCGGTATAGAAATTTAAACAAATAAAAATAAATAAATAAAACTTTTCTTCAGCTGCGATCTTGGCTCTTGGGATAGATTCAGAATTTGCACAGCTTCACTCTGCCAGGTGTTTTTAGTTTGGTTGTGTACAGGGAGTCTTCCACTTACAACCAAAATTGAGCCCAGCGTTTCTGTCACTAAGTGAAACATGGGTTAAAATGGGTTTTGCCCCGTTTTACGACCTCTCTTGCCACCGTCGTTAAGTGAATCACTGCCAGTTGTTAAGTTATTAACACAGTTATTAAGCTTCCCCCCCCCTTGACTTCGCTGGCCAGAAGGTCACAGGCGTGGATCACGTGACCAGCAGGGCACGGCAACTGTCATAAGTATGAGTCAATTGCCAAGCGCCTGAATTTTGATCACGTGACCGTGGGGATGCTGCAACGGTCATAAGTGTGAAAAATGGTCCTAAGTCACTTTGTTTGGTGCCATTGTAACTGTAAATGGTCGCTAAATGAAACTGCTGTGTATTAGGGGAAAATCCTGCTTCTTTTTTTTTTTTTATTGATAAAGTTTTTCAAATACAAATTTTTCCCCCTTTTCCCCCCCCCACTCCCTAACCCCCCTCCCCCTCCCCTCCCCCCATGGCTTCTGCAAGATGAAATCCAAATTAATATCACAATATATAATACTTTACCACCCTTTTACACCACCCCCTATGTGCTAAACATTTCTTTCTAACATTATTATTATGTCCCCGGTATACTATACGTTTCAAAACAGCATTCGGCTATAAAACTATATAATAGATTAATTTGGCATTTATTCTACTCATAATCTACCCATTTCCTCCACCCCCATACGTATGTCTCTTAATTCAAATCTTTTAAGTATATTAATATCTAAACATAACATCCCTTTTCCTAAACTGAGCAATCAGTAACGTTACCTTGTACCATATCAATTTTGTTTCACCCACTTTCCTACAGGTTTACCATACATAATATATTTAATTTAATATCTTTATTCTTCTGCCCATATCACTAAGAGATATTTCCATATATAAATAAAACCCTCAAGTGACTTTAAATTTGTATTCCATATAGTATCTTCTGTAATGTCTTTCAACTAGGAAAATCCTGCTTCTTTATCGGATCCAGAAAAAATGGCCAAGTGATTGTAAGCCTCCCAGAGTTGGGTTCCCTTATGGGCAGCCAATCAATCAATCAATAAAACAAACAAACAAGCAAACAGCTAGCAAGAACTGGGCTCTGCACTTCAACATCAGGGGCAAGACTCGGGGGTGCCCCCTCGGGCCCAGGGACCCAGCCTTCTCCATCTGGCCAGGATCAAAAGCCCAGCAGGACGAGGTGAAAGGCCCCTGGAGGAAAAATAGAATTTTTGCTGGAGGAAAAAGTGGTTTTGGGGGGCCAGCCTGTCCAGGACACCCCCAAACTTCAGAAGTTGTGGGTGCCTCCAGCACTGGAGGCTTTTAAGGAGGGCCTGGACAACCATTTGTCTGAAACGGTATAGGGCTTCCCGTTTGAGGAGGGGAGGTTGGACTAGAAGACCTCTAAGGTCCCTTCCAACTCTGTTATTTTATGATATTTTATCTATGCTGTTGTGACTGAGCAGCCAATCAGTGGAAGAGCTTGCGTCGTGGAGTTGTGGGGGCTCCATCGCTGGAGATTTTCAAAACTAGTCCAGCCAGCTAGTTGACCAGGATGGTGTAAGGCTCCTGCCTTGAGCAGGGGGTTGGTCTACATGACCTCCAAGGTTCCTTCCAACTCGATTGTTCTCTTCTGAGAAATTCTTCCTTGAGCTTCTGAACTCCTCCACCCTGCAGGCTATAAATCTGCCATTTGTGCCCCCAGGTGCCGGAGTGGCCGGCCGAAACCTGCCGGCCGAGCGAGGTTGTTGCAAGAGACAAAGCCGCCTGGTCTTCCTCGGACACGGTGAGTGAGTTGGGACGAAGCCCTTCCTGATAAAACTGAATTCATCCTCAGCTTTGCTCTGGGGGGTTTCCTTTGCAAGGCCCTTCCCTCTCTCCTGTGAGGGTTGGGCGGGGAAAGATCAAAGAATTTAAGAAGATCAAAAGATCAAAGATGACCGAAGAAGAGACTGGACAGCCATCTGTCTGAAATGGTATAGCCTCTCCTTCCTGAGCCGGGGGTTAGACTAGAAGACCTCCAGGGTCCCATCCAGCTCTATTCTGATTGAAGTGCAAACCCTTTCTCCCCCAAACTCACTGAATGGCCAATTCAAGAATCAAGGAAGGCAGGAGAGAACTGGGTTTTTTTGGGGTGGGTGGGTGGGGGTGTTGGCACTGCCTTAGCGGACCTTCCAAAATTTGCAAATACCGGAGTCAGTCAACATCTGGGGAGGAGGCTCTGTGTGAAGCCTCCCACAATACACAAGTTTTCCTGCCTTTATTTTCTTCATCCAATTGAGAAAGACGGAAAGAGAAATAACTCCAGATGAAGGTAGAGAAGGGGGGGGGTTGTTGTTTACTTCATCCGTCATTTGACCCATTGGTCAGCTGCAACTGGACAAATCTTGCCAATCTCCCTGGAATATTTTGGAAAGGATGACCTTTGATATCACCCCAAATCCTCCCTGCCTCCACTTTCCTTCCTCCAGAGCCCCCATCTTTTTTGCAGGAGCCTTGCTGGAGGCAAGAAAAAAAATATTTTATTTCATTTATCAAATTTATTTGCTGCCCATCTCAGGGTTCAAGGCGACTCTGAGCATCTTGAGAATCCTTGTCTCTTTTTGGGGGGCGGGGGGGTGGAGCATGGGAGACCCCAGAAAACCTTCAAGATTTCAATCAGAATAGAGCTGGAAGGGGCCTTAGAGGTCTTCTAGCCCAACCAGCTGCTCAAACAGGAGACCATATACCATTCTAGGCAGATGGTTGTCCAGTCTCTTCTTAAAAACCTCCAGTGATGGAGCATCCACAACTTCTGGTGGCAAGTTGTTCCACTGGTTAATTGTTCTCACTGTCAGGAAGTTTCTCCTTAATTCTAAAGTGCTTCATTAGTTTCCATCCGTTGCTTCTTGCCCTGCCTTCAGGTACTTTAGATAATAGGTTGACCCCCCCTTCTTTGTGGCAGCCCCTCAAATACTGGAAGACTGCTATCATGTCACCCCCCTAGTCCTTCTTTTCTTTAGACTAGCCATTAAAGGTAAAGGTTCCCCTCGCACATATGTGCTAATCATTCCCGACTCTAGGGGGCAGTGCTCAACTCCGTTTCAAAGCCGAAGAGCCAGCGCTGTCCGAAGACGTTTCCGTGGTCATGTGGCCGGCATGACTCAACGCCAAAGGCGCACGGAACGCTCTTCCCTTCCCACCAAAGGGGATCCCTATTTTTCTTTCTTTCTTTTTTTTTACAAACTTTATTCAATATAAAAAGATAAAAATTATACAAAAAGTTCTTAACTCTAAAAATACATTCAAAACTACTTATAAACAAGACTAACAAACAAATATAATGTATATATATTTGCATACTTATATATTATAGACAGGTAATCCTGTTGGGTCCCTATTTTTCTACTTGCATTTTTTACGTGCTTTCGAACTGCTAGGTTGGCAGAAGCTGGGACAAGGAACGGGAGCTCACCCCGTTATGTGGCAGTAGGGATTCGAACCGCTGAACTGCCGACCTTTCGATCGACAAGCTCAGCGTCTTAGCCACTGAGCCACCGCGTCTCTTAGGCTAGCCATACTCAATTCCAATTTTTTTCCTTCCTCGCCAGACGTAAAGTCTTGGTGGGGCTTTCTCCGTGGGGCTGGGTGGGCAGAGGGTCCAGGCGTGAGCAGATCCTCAGACCTCAAGAGGGTCCCCTTGGCTGCCCTTTGGCCCCATCTTGGCAGCTGAGTCCCCATCGCCCTCCAAGGGTCTCCGAGAGGAAGCCCTCTGAACACCCCAGGCTGCAACTCCCTGGTCTCAAAGCCGGTGTGTGTGATTATTATAAAGAGCCTTGGTGGCGCAGCAGACTAAAGTACTGTTAAGTAGCACCAGCTGCCTGCAATTACTGCGAGTTCAAATCTCACCAGGCTCAAGGTTGACTCAGCCTTCCATCCTTCTGAAGTAGGTAAAACCCAGATTGTGGGGGCAATAAGCTGACTTTGTATAAAAAAGAACACCTCTGGGGGGGGGTCAAAAGCCCTACTAAGCAGGTATATACAAAAGAATGAGGGCTGTTGCTTAACGCATTGTAAGCCGCCCTGAGTCTCCGGAGAAAAGGCGGCATATAAATCGAAGCAATAAATAAATTAGCCATTCATTCATTCATTATACCAATTTATGGGGCCGCCCAACTCACACACAGGTGACTCTGGGCAGCTTGTGGTTGTTAGTTACGAAGTCGTATCCGACCCATAGCGGCCCCATGGACCACATTCCTCCAGGCCTTCCTGTCCTCTACCATCCCCTGGAATCCATTGAAGCTCACACCGACTGCTTCAGGGACTCCATCCAGCCACCTCCTTCTCTGCCGTCCCCTTCTTCTTCTTTTGCCCTCCATCGTTCCCAGCATGAGGCTCTTCTCCAGGGAGTCCTTCCTTCCTTCTCCTTAGGTGGCCAAAGGATTTGAGTTTCCTCTTCAGGATCTGGCCTTCTCAAGAGCAGTCAGTCAAGGTTGATCTCCTCTAGGACTGACCGGTTGGATGGCCTTGCAGTCCAAGGGACTCGCAGGAGTCTTCTCCAGTACCAGAGTTCAAAGGCTCAATTCAGGGCGGCTTACAATGCGTTAAGCAATAGCCTTCATACTTTTGTATATTTTTATACAAAGTCAGCTTATTGCCCCCACAATCTGGGTCCTCATTTCACCTACCTTAGAAAGGATGGAAGGCTGAGTCAAGCTTGAGCCTGGTGAGATTCGAACTTACAGTAATTGCAGGCAACTGGTGTTAATCACAGTGCTATCAGTCTGCTGAGCCACCAGGCCCAGGTATATGAGCAGCTTACAACGTTCAAACTCCACAACAGGACAACCTCACCTTGTCCTTGGCGTCAGGAACACAAACCAGCCAACCACTTGATTGGGGAGTAGTGAAAAAGTGAGAAGAAGGTCCCGGCTGTGATTTGGGGTAGAAACAGGATTTTTAGTGCCGAGAGAAGAGAGCCGGGCCAGAAGGGCAGCCTGGAGGATGCCCAGCTCCGCCATTCATCTCCCACCAGGCCAGCCACACGACCCCAAGACCTCCAGGGACCCAGGTCATCCTTGCAAAGGACATCGGAGTGTGTTTGGGATGACCCTCTGAAGCAGGAGGTCTTCTGGAGGCAGTGCCTGAAAGGGGAAGGGGGTCCTCCTAATGGAGCCAGGATGGCCACTTGTTGGGGATGCTGGAGGGGTGGGCTAGATGACCTCCAGACCTCCCTCTTGCTACCTTAAAGCATGGGCTCTGCACTGTTTAGCCTTTAGGTGGACAGTGCAGAAAACGCATCATCGCAAGGAAGGACCCCAGGTAGTCTTATGGTTACCGGCAATGGGGGGGGTGGGGAAGAGAGGGGGCCAAGATCTGAAGGGGGCCGAGATCTCTGCAGAGGGGCTGGGGTGAGGGGGGGGAAGGGAATCTTTGCCTCCAAAGATAAATGTCCCCCCCCTTTTTTGGGGGGGTGAGAGACAGCAAACCAATTAGTAGGGCTATTATTCCTGCAGCTTTGAATGCCAAGGACCACCAAGGGTTGTATTGTTGGCATCCTTCCTGCTCTCCTCTGCCCCCTTCCTCCTCCTCCCCACCCCCCAGCCCCCCAGCCATGATTTTGTATATTGGCCTCTTTGCTGATAATGGCCTGTCTCCCCCTCCCCCCAGTTGCTAATGCAACACACACACACACACACACACACACACACACACACACACACACACAGGTCCTTCCTTCCTTCCTTCCTGGCTGGCACCTTTCCACTCACTCAGCCCAGCCTTTTCGCATCCTGGACAGAAGCTTTGCCATTCTTCCTGCAAAAATCTCTTTTTTTTATTCCTGGGTTCTGCCCAGTTTTGGCATTGCTCTACTGTACCCCATTGGGACAATAACCATATGGAAAGTATTAATGTAGCTCTTTCTCTTTCTCTCTTATGCGTGTCAGGGAGATGTCTGTCTGTCTGTCTGTTTATCTATCTATCTATCTATCTATCTATCTATCTATCTATCTATCTATCTATCACCTCCTGCAATTTAAAAAACTGATTAAGTAGCAAAGTGGGGCGGTGTTTTATCTTCTTCCTTTGGCATTTCAGTGCTGAATGATGATTGATTGATTGATCACATTTAGAATATAGAATCCTAGGCTTGGAAGGGACCCTGGAGGTCTTCTAGTCCAGCCCCCTGTTCAAGCAGGAAACCTTCTATCATTCAGAAACTGTCTGGTCTCTTTCACACAATGGGAGTCTTGATTTGGGTGGCGTCCAAATAAAACGCGTAAAAACATAAAAACTGGATATAAAAATGTAAAACATAAGAGGCCAGGATAGTTAAAGTTGGACATTAAAGGTTAATTAAAAGGCGGGGGAGGGGCTTCAGGGCGCTAATCAGCCCACCTCCATTATGTGGGGCCAGTAATGGTGTGATAATTGGTGCAATTAGCAATGGATAATGGATGTGATAATGTGATGAGACAGTAATAGTGATTAGCGCTAGCAGTTCTCTGCTGTCTGTGCTTGCAGGCTACAAATTGCATTGAGAGTCAAATTCTGAATATCCATCCAGCAGGAGGCTGTTTGGGAAAAGGGAAATACCGTTCTGTTATTCCATTAAATGGGATGCAAAATGGGAGACCCATCTAGGGGTCTGGGAATGCGGAAAAAGAGGCAGCCTGTTTGACAGACATTTTATTATATACAGATTTATTGTTGGAGCTTCATAAGGGCTGAATTTTGCAAGGGATAAAATTCCAAATCAATTGTGATCATTTTCGACTTTGGAATTAGGCAAGACTAATTGCAGGTGTGTGTGTGTGCAAAGATAAAAGCAACAAAACTAGGCAAATAATTTTTGGGGGAAAAGGGATGAAAATTGGAATAATAACACTGTGGAGAAATGGATAAGATGGCAGGAGGAGACTGAATCTCATGGTCACGTACCACTTTATTCCACACTACAAAGCCCTAATAAGACCACACCTAGAGTACTGCATCCAGTTTTGGTCACCAGACTACAAAAAAAGATGCTGAGACTCTAGAAAAAGTGCAGAGAAGACCAACTAAGATGATTAGGGGACTGGAGACTAAAACATATGAAGAACACATACAAGCATATAAGAACTGGGCCTGGCTAGTCTAGTGAAGAGAAGGACTGGGGAGATATGAGAACATCTTCCAATGTTGGAGGGGCTGCCACAGAGAGGAGGAAGGGGGTCAAGCTATTTTCCAAGGCACCTGAAGGCCAGACAAGGAATAATGGATGGAAAACTGATCAAGGAGAGATTCAACCTGGAAATAAGGAGGAATTTTCTGACAGTGGGAATAATCAACCCATGGAACAGAAGCTGCCTTCGGAAGTTGTGGGAGCTTCATCCCTGGAAGCTTTCAAGAAGAGACTGGGCTCCCATCTGTCAGAAATGGTGGAGGGTCTCCTGCTTGGACAGGGATTGGTGGTGGACTAGATGACCTCTGAGGTTCCTTCCAACTCTTCTGTTATTCACCCAGGTCACGGTTGTCCCAAAGGTGCTTTTCCAAAAGGCAACTGGACTTTCTTGGGTTTCTTGAAAACGTTTCAGAAGTGAAGAAGCTTCTTGGGTGAGAAGTGCAATGTTTTCAAGGACAAAAAAACCCCAAGAAAGTCCAGCTGTTTTTGGGAAAAGCATCTTTGGGACAACCTTCCGCTTTTCCAGATGTTGGATGAAGGGAACGTGGCTTGTTCCCTTTCTCTCTTCTTGCAAATGGTGCTACAGCCAGCAGGATAGGTGGTGACTTTTTGAGAATTTATCTGAATCCACAAAGGGGACGAATCTGACCAACACAGCAAGTTTGCTCCTCGCTCGTACAAAACTCTGGTTAAAGCCTGGCTTAGGAGGAGGGGCACCTGAAATCCTGGCTCACTGAAAGGTTGGGGGTCTCAGGGTGCTATGGAAGCAAGAGCCTTTTTGGGGGGGGCTGGAGGAGATCCTGACCCAGACAATGCCCTGTTGGTTTTCCTCTCCCTCCCCAGATCTTTCAGGCAGCCCCGTGAGCGTTGATGTGGGGCTGTGTAGGAGCCTGCGTGGCAGGGGGAAATCCTCCCCTTCAGGATGTCCAGGTCTTCCCAGAGAGCTTTCCCTGTTGAACTTCCACCAGACCCTCAAGGTGAGGCTTCCTGTCCTGGGGCGGCAGCTTCCCCTCTTCCAGAGGTGGCCCTCGCCATCTGGGCTCAGCTGGCCTGGCCAGCCTTGAAGACTTCCCTGGCATCCCTACCCTTAGGCCCATCCTGGCCAGCTGGGTGCAAAGCCTGCATTGGGGGTGGGGGCTTCCTGGTAGCCCACACAGAGCAACGTACAGAGGGACGAGGGCCCCACAAGGGGTTTTGGGGTGCTGGTCTGGATGGGCGCAGGGCGGTTGTAGTCCGGAGAGGCTTCTGGGCGAAATCTTCTGCCAGCGGGATACTTTGGCCGGGGGGGGGGGAGGAGGAGGGGAAGAGAAGAATCCATACAGGTGGTGGGGTGACATCTGGGGGTCCAGGCTGGCTGTTCTTGCTCTGTTGGCAGCATCAGCCAGGAACCACCGGGGGGGGGGCACCCTCAGCCATGATACAACCTCTGGTCACATCCCCCCCAACTCTTATTCTGAAGAATGATCTGAGCCTTTCCTGGGGACCCCCTACCCCCCCCATTCCGGTCCTTTTCTTGGCAGCCAACCCCTCGGGGACCCTGGCTTTCTGCTGGGTTGGGTCTCTGCCTTCTCTGCCCTGACTGAGGGTTTCCTGTTGGCCTCCCATCCACGGACCGATCAGATCGGTCTCTGGGGCATCCTGCGCTCCTCATTCCCCTGGCACCATTTGGCTTCTACCTGATGCCCGGGCATTAACTTAGCCTCCCCGCCCTTGTGTTTGCAGGAGAGGCCCTCGCCGTGGCCAGCCAGGCCCAGGGGAGACCCCCACTCCGAAGGCTGCTGCCCACCCGGCTCCCGCTGCGAGCCCAGCCGCCTCCTGGTGCAGGACCGCTGGCTTCGAGACGGCCCTCGGCAGGTGGAAGTGGTGGACGGCTGCCAGTGCAATGCCAGCCCAGACGAATGCCTCCGGTCGCCAGCCCTGAAGACCTTCTTTCCCGACTCCCCTCTGGAGCAGACCCTGGACGTGGGCAGGTGTGCCGGCCCCCCACCCGCCCGAGGTGAGCCAGCTGCGGCATCCAGCCGAGCGGAGTTCAGCATTGCCAAGATGAGCCCTGGCTGGGATGGGGAGCATGGGAGTTGGCTGGGATGGGGAGCATGGGAGTTGCTTGGGGTCCCGGGGTGGGGAGGGCTGTCCTGCAAGGGCCAGAGAGCTGTTCCCCCCTCCCCATGAAAGCAGGCAGAGCTCTGGACACAAAAGGCTGCCTTAACTTCCTACCTCAGGCTGCCTCTCCACTGCAACCCAACTAAGATGAGATGAGATAAGATGAGATGAGATATGAGATAAGAGACAAGATATATAATAAGCTGGTTATTAAGACCAGCTGCCTGCAATTACTGCAGATTCAAATCTCTCCAAGGCTCAAGGTTGACTCAGCCCTCCATCCTTTCTAAGGTAGGTAAATTGAGGACCCAGTTTGTGGGGGCAATAAGCTGACTTTGTATAAATATACAAAAGGATGAAGGCTATTGCTGAGCACATTGTAAGCCGCCCTGAGTCTCCGGAGAAGGGCGGCATATAAATCAAATTAAAAAATATATATATATAGGATAAGATAAGATAAAAGATAAGATGATAAAAGATAAAAAGATAAAATAAGCTTTATTGTCATTTTTTTTACCATGGGCACCCACACTAACTAACTAACTAACTAACTAACTAACTAACTAACTAACTAATTAACTAACTAACTAACTAACTAACTAACTAACTAACTAACTAACTAAGCAAGTCCACCAGGAACAACCCAGAAAAGAGCCACGTGTCCATTTGTGCAAAACGTGGCTTTGCCACTGGGCCCGGGGTGTGGGCAGCTGGTGTCCGGTGGGTGACTCTCTCTGTCCCTCTGCCAGGTGGGCCCTTCTGCGTGCCAACGGCGTTCGACTCGGTCCTCCTGCAGGGCCCCAACGGGAAGCGCCTGGTCCGGATGCTGGGGGGCTGCCAGGGCCAAGGGGCCTCTTGCTACCGGGTGCCCCACTGGGAACATTACTCGGAGGTGGTGCTGAACGCCGAAGGGAGGAAGAGAGAGCAACGGAAGGTCTGTTCTTCCTCTGTGCCTCCCCGTTGCCCCCTGCCCCAGTTTTCCCCCAAGGGCATGATATAGCCCAAGTCACCGGGAAGGGTCTCGGGGTTAGTTTGGGGGAGAAGCAGGAGGGAGGGGCATCAATCCAGGTGGGATCCAAGCAGCATCTCTCCTGCAGCTGGTGTTCCTAGGAAAACCCACCCCCATAATTTGGTAGAAACCTGGAATTCCTACATCAACTATGACTGCTCCTTAGGGCAGTTTTGATTACTCTAAGTGTCTTGAGTAATTTTAGACAAATTGGTGGTGTGCTAAGAACTGTGGGCCACGGATGAGTGTGAGCTCCTTTATTCAGGCATGGTCTACCTTCAAAGAGGCCCAGTCCTCAGCTGAGGCTATCTTGGCTGTTCCTGGATCCGTTGGCATGAATGCCAGCTGGGAAAAGGGGCAGATGCCTTGAACTGGGTGACCTTGGGACAATCTCCCCTTCTCTCTCTCTCTCTCTCTCCCACCTCAGAGGGTTGTTGTGGTGGGGGGGGGGAGAAAGGAGGATCAGGTCTCTTCGCCATCTTGACATTTATAAAAATAATATCAGGCAAAATAGCCCCCCCCCAAATTGTTCAAAATAATAATCCCCCCAATGTCACTGTTGGATTGGCAAGTTTTGAGATCCTGGGTATGGGGGGCTGGGAGGCCGGGGGAGGGCTGAAGTCACAGCACCCCGACCCTGGGCACCTGGGCAGAGCTTGGTCCCAACCTCAAAAAAGGGGCTGGGAGGAGGGGAGGGGAGGGGAGGAGAAGAGTAGAAAGGGAAGGAGATAGAAGCGGAGAAGAAGAGAGAGGGGAAATAGAGAGGGGACAGGAGAAGGAGAGAAGGAGAAAGGGAAGGAGAGGAGGAGGAAGGAGGGAAGGAGAGAGAAGGAGAGGGGAGTAGAGAAGAGAGGGAGGAGAAAGAAGAGGAAAGGAGAGGGATGTTGTAAAAATGGGTAAAAAAAGAAAACAGATGGACAGTTTCATGTATTTTTTTTCTTGAGGGTTTTACTATTGAAACTATAACGAAAGATAATACAGATGCTACAGCACATCGGTTTAGATGTTATTGCATACTAGTTAATATTTATATGAAAATTAAAATTTTGTGTAAAAGGTAGGAGTAAATAATATGAAATAAGGAAAATGGAATGTAAGAATTAGGAATATGTTTATAAGTATTGAAATGTATGATACTCAAGCATCGCGCCATTCACACAGTGATATGTATACATTAAAAATAATAATAATAAAAACTTGATAAAAAAAGGGGGGGAGCTGGTAGCATTTAAGACTGGCAGGTTGGGAAAGCGCCCTGCCCTTAAGAGGCGTTGTGAGGTCGAAAAGGGGTGCCAGCCTCACCCATCCTCCCCAGCCACGGGTGCCAGGGACGGATGTGCCAAGGGGAATTTGAGAATTGGATGATGCAAAAAAAGGACTGATACCCTTTATTTGCGGGGGGGGACCCCACAGGCCAGGCCAGCTTCTTGCAAAGATAGGCCCCCCCTCCCCCCCCAGCCAAGTGAAAGGAAGGCAGCCTTTTTCTCTGCTCTTTGTTTTGCAAATCTTTCAGGAAATTGACCTGGGAAGGTGCTCAGGAAGATGCCAGCTGAGGTAAGGAGGCAGCCCAGATGCAAGGGGTGGGGTGGGGAATAGCAGGCGCACACACAGGGGCACCCCCCCCAAAAAAATCACACACACACACACACACACAGAGCCCCAGCCATCCCTCCCTTTCATTTCCTCCCGGGGTGTGTATTGGGGTCCTGGGATTAGAGCAGTGACAGACAGCGGAGGGAGGCTGCCCCATTTGCTCCTGGTCTAGGGGTGTCAAGAGAGCCCATAGCCCCCCCTGCGCCGCCCCCCCAGAGACTGCAGGGGGGAGGGGGCCCACCTGGCTGCCATCCTTTGGGAAGGCCAGGACAGGAATGTGTGAATAGCTGGGAATTCAACATCTGGGGAGGAAGAGAAAGAATGGAGAAAGAGAGGAAGTGGAGAATTCTTCAAAATACAATTCGGAGGCCTTTGGATCAGTTCTGATATCTCCATCTGTCATATATTTCTCTCTCTCTCTCTCTCTCTCTCTCTCTCTCTCTCTCTCTCATCACTCTCTTTATGGTGGGGGAGGGGTGTTGCTGCTTTGCTGCTTTTTATGTGTATCACTTTTTTTTAGTCTCATCTGCCTTACCAGAACACTTTCCCTTTCCTTTCCTTTCCTTTCCTTTCCTTTCCTTTCCTTTCCTTTCCTTCCTTCTCCCTTCCCTTCCCTTCCCTTCCCTTCCTTCTCCTCTTCCTTTCCTTTCCTTCCTTTCCTTTCCTTCCGTTCCTTTCCTTTCCTTTCCTTTTCTTCTCTTCCTTTCCTTTCCTTTCCTTTCCTTCCTTCTCCTCTTCCTTTCCTTTCCTTCCTTCTTCTCTTCCTTTCCTTTCCTTTCCTTTCCTTTCCTTTCCTTTCCTTTCCTTTCCTTTCCTTTCCTTTCCTTTCTTCCCTTCCCTTCCCATTAACTTCCTTTCCTTCCCTTCCCTTCCCATTAACTTCCTTTCCTTTCCTTCCCTTTCCTTTCCTTCTCCCTTCCCTTCCCTTTCCTTCCCTTCCTTCTCCTCTTCCTTTCCTTTCCTTCCTTTCTTTCTCCCTTTCCTTTCCTTTCCTTTCCTTTCCTTTCCTTTCCTTTCCTTTCCTTTCCTTTCCTTTCCTTTCCTTTCCTTTCTTCCCTTCCCTTCCTTTCCCATTAACTTCCTTTCCTTCTTTCCTTTCCTTTCCTTTCCTTTCCTTTCCTTTCCTTTCCTTTCCTTTCCTTTCCTTTCCTTTCCTTTCCTTTCCTTTCCTTCCCTTCCCTTCCCTTCCCTTCCCTTCCCTTCCCTTCCCCTCCCTCCCTGCCCTGCCTCACTGCTCCTGTCTTTCTTCCTTCCCCAGGGAGCCAGGGGGGACGAGAGCCGCTGCCAGTCACTGCATCCCTCATGGCTACGAGACCAAGACTTTCCAAAGCCGGACTGGGGAGCTACGCACCATTTTTGTCATCCGGACGTGCAAATGTGGACCTGAACGGTCAGGAGCCGCCAGGCTGCCTCACCTGTGGAGCCGCAAGAATTGAAGGGAGCAGCCGCGGCCTGCTCCTCCCTCCCAAGAGCGCCTGTACCACCCTGGAAAGAGAGAGAGAGAGACGGTGTATAAATAAAATTTATGCAGAACGGGAGGGTCCAGCTGGTGGGTTTTGCCTCCCGGACACAATCATATGACGGAGCAAAAGTTCCAGGGGGATTTTGCTTGCAACTCCAGCCGGGCTGCATTTCCTCCTTGGGGGGCTGCAAAGAGCGAGGCTGGGGCAGGCTGCCTTTTGCTCTGTCCCGAAGTGCGATTGTCCTTCACGGGGTCACCCAAATCTAGCTCTATTCACACAACCTCTTCCTCCAGGTTTAATCCAGGGCCGATGGCTGAATTTGCACAGCAATCCAAACTGGGCTAATTCTAACCAAAGGGGGCCAGAACATCACGATGGCAACCCAGAATGCATCATCGAAGCCCCCTGCCCCATATATACAATGCCTGGTGTGGGGTCTCTTCGGTTTTGGGGAGCCTGAGATTTGAAAAACCTTTGGGCTGAAGGCTGGACTGGGGATGGCCGCCTGCAGCAAAATTAAACATGGGCAGCCTCAAGACACCCCCAAGTTTGATTTCTTATTTCTCATTAAACCAATTTATACGGCTGTCCATCTCTCATATAAGCGACTCTTGCTTGCAGGCCATACAACAGGGCTAAAAAGAGTTAATAAATCCATTAAAGCAGGATAAAAACCAAATGAAAAGCCAAGGATAATAGATGAAGGGATGTTGAAAATTGTGGGACTCAGTGGTGAAATCCAAATTTTTTCCCTACCGGTTCTGTGGGCGTGGCTTGGTGGGCGTGGCAGGGGAAGGATATTGCAAAATCCCCATTCCCACCCCACTCTGGGGCCAGCCAGAGGTGGCATTTGCTGGTTCTCCGAACTACTCAGAATTTCCGCTACCGGTTCTCCAGAACCTGTCAGAACCTGCTGGATTTCACCCCTGGTGGGATTGCCTCACAAGTTCACCCGTCTTCTGGGGGGGTCTCTTGGGGGTCCCAAGCCAGCTTTGGAGGACCCCCAGAAGTTCAGCATCAACAAGGCCTATCAACAGCTTTCCAGAATGAAGTCTGGAGGGGTGGGGGGCACCTGGATACCTGCAGGCCTGCCAGGATGTTTGGGTACCATCTGACCATGGCACCCACCCTTTGGAATTCTGTTGGGGGGGGCTCTCCATCCATCACCCAGACAACCCCTCCTGGGGTCTTGCACCATGGGGGTCTCAGCCTAATCACTGGGCAAAGCTGGCTCTTTCCTGCAGCCCCTTTTTTGGGTGTGGGGAGAGTCTTCCTTGGCAGACTGCCAGCCTTTCCTAACTGGCCAGAGCTCAGAATGGGGGGGGGGAGAGAAACGGATGGACAGACAGACGGAATAATTTTCCTAAAAATAAAATCTCTCTTCCTGATTGGTTGGTAGATCCAGCACCCAGAAATTTAAAAAGGAGGAAATAATGAAATGAAATGAAATATAGAATAGAATAGAATAGAATAGAATAGAATAGAATAGAATAGAACAGAACAGAACAGAACAGAACAGAACAGAACAGAATAGAATAGAATAGAATAGAATAGAATAGAACTGGAAGGGAGCTTGGAGGTCTTCTAGTCCAACCCCCTGCTCAAATGGTGTTGGCCAACAGGAATAAAAACCAGCCCTTTGATGCAGGGTCAATGTCTTCTGGGTGGATGGGGGGGAATCTGGGAACTTGAGACTTGGCCTTGGAGAAGCCCTGCAGATGTGGGGGGGGGGGGGGAGGGCAGCAACCCTGGGCTGAAATAGGCCCTGCCCTTTGGAGAGCTGGGCCCAGTTTGGGTAGAGCACAGGTGGCAGGATGGATGGCCAACAAACTGCAGGAAAACAGATTGCAATTTATTTCACTTATAAGGCTGCCTGTTTCAGAGGCAGTCTGGGTCACCCACCCTGCTAAAAACAGATTTTTAAAAAAGAACACCTGTGGGAAATCATTGAGAGAGGAGAACTGGGTCTAGACCCACAACTAAAGCCAGGCGTGGGGGGCAGCAGCCAGAAAAGCGAATACAATCCTTGGTTGCATAAACATTGGCATAGAATGAAAATCATGGGAAGTCTTAGCAAGGCCACTCCTGGAAATGCTGCATCCAAGTTTGGTCACCATACTACAAAAAACGATGTGGAGACTTTGGAAAAAGTGCAGAGAAAAGCAGCTAAGAGGATCAAAGGCCTGGAGACTAAAATATAGGAAGAACGGCTGCAGGATTTGGGTCTGGCTAGTCTAGAGAAAAGAAGGACTTGAGGGGGGGGGGGGACATGATAGCAGTCTTCCAGTATTTGAGGGGTTGCCACAAAGAAGGGGGGAGGGGGCTCAAGCTATTCCCCAAAGCGCCAGAGGGCAGGACAAGAAACAATGGGTGGAAACCAATTGAAGAGAGAAGCAACCTGGAATTAAGGAGAAACTTCCTAACAGTGAGGACAATTAACCAATGGAACTGCTTGCCACGAGAAGTTGTGGGAGCTCCAACACTGGAGGTTTTCAAGAAGAGACTGGTCAGCCACCTGTCTGAAATAGTACAGGGTCTCCTCCTTGAGGGGGCCGGGGTTGGACTAGAAGACCTCCAAGGTCCCTTCTAGCTCTATCCTGATCGAGGGCTGCTGAGGAGCTGATGGGGCTGGGAAGAAAAAGACTTCCAAGGATTTTTCAGAAATTAAGCCTGCTGGGGGAGGGGGAGCATCTGAATCTTGGGGGCCTGGTGAGGGTGGGGGCAGTGATGGAGGACACCCCCTTCCTGGGTCCCACTAATTGATGAGGCCAGGATGGAGGCTTCCGTGCAGAGCAACCTTTGTGCCGTTCACAAGGCTGCCCGCTCAAGCTTGGTGCAAACCAAGTGGTGTGGAAGCTGCTTGCACTCCCATCTGGCCAGCGAAGGGGGAGAAGCAATTGGGGGCAGGTTGTGGAGGGAAGCAGGTGCCCTCTGGAGTTCTACTCGGAGCAGGTCCCGTAAAACATGGGGCTCAAGGGGGCCAGGAACTCAATGGTGCAGGAGAAGGTCAGTTTGAGCCCTTGAAATTCCATGAGGACTAGAATCATTGTTGTGCTTTTTAGAAAGGCCCTCAGCACAGGGGCAGGACACTGTTTGGCCTCCAAGGGGCTCAGTTGCAGTCCCCCCCATTTCTCCCATGCCTCCAGCCACCCCCACCCCTCTTGTTGGAGGGCCAAGGGGCTCCATCTGGCACCCCAAGAAAGAGAGGGGAGAGGAGACCTTTCTTTCCAGCCAGGAGGGTCACCATTTGGGGTGAAGGGCGCTGCCCCATGGAGGGTCCTCCATTCTGCGGCTTCTCCCCCTCTTCTCCCCCCAGAAGCCTCCAATTCCTGTCTGCAAATGGCCCCCCACTGCTCCCCATTAGATGCCCGTTAGCCCCCTGCGGAGAGCCGACTCATCTGGCTGGCAGCCTCCGACCCTCAATAAACTTTGGGGAGGCCTGTGGGGGGGGGAATTCTCCCCCCTCCTTCCTGCCCAGGCTGGCTCAGCCCCAACCACAAACACTCAGCCCACCCCCCCAACTGGGGGGGGGTCCCTCCCGAGGAAGGAATCCACAGCCCTGCCAGGTGTGGACTGAGCTGATGGGCTGCTTGGCACCTTGTTAGCGGGCCCATTAATCCCCTGCCCTCCCTTGATGGCCCATCAGCTTCTGCCCCTTCTGCTCGGGGGTATAAAGGAGACCAGGGCCGGCCCAGAGGAGCTAGTCCTCTTGAGGAATCCCAGAAGCCGAGATGAGGAAGCTCCTGTCGCTGCTGCTGCTGCTCACCTGGGCACCTGCCTGCCCCGCCAAGCCCACCTGGGGCTCCGAAGACACCCGGGACCAGGCCCTGAAGCAGCTGCTGGAGGTCTTTGGCATCGAAGACCCTCCGCAGGCCCCCCTCTACTCCAAGGAGCCCCCCCAGTACATGGTGGACCTCTACAACACAGTGGCCGACGCTGACGGGGTCACCAAAGACCCCCACCTCTTGGAAGGCAACACCGTGCGCAGCTTCCTGGACAGGAGTGAGTCCCTGGAGTGGGGAGGGGGCTTTGCTGCTGGAAGAGGGGGGGGGGATGAGAGGAGGGAAAGGCTGCGTGGAGGGGGGTTTAATCCCAAGGGCTGCTGCTTGGAAACTCAGAACAGACTCCCCCCCCCACTAGAGAGGGAGCAGTGGGGCAGGCAATGAAGAAGCCCCTGCCCCTCTCTTTCTCTCCACCCCCCACTTTGTGAAGGGCTTCCCTCCAGAAGTTGGGGATGATCCAACACTGGAAGTTTTTGGGAGAACTCTTTTGTCTGAAATGGTTTTTTTTTTCCCCTGCTTGAGCAGAGGGCTGGACTAGAAGACCTCCAAGGTCCCTTCCGGCTCTGTTATTCTGTGATTTCCCCACAGCTGGGGGTCTCAGAGGCTTCCCGCAGGGATGCCTAAGGCCATCTAGAAGGGCCTGATGCTCCGGTCTTCTAACCTGCCCCCCCCCATCCCAGTTTAGCTGATTCTCTTTAAACTGGGCTGGCCTCTCCAGGGCATCCTTGGGCCAGGGAGGGGCTCGGATGGGAATTGGGGTCCCTTCTGCGTCCATGCCAGTTGCCCATGCCATGATGGAGGGGGCATCTTCTGTTGTGCAGATGGGTGGGAGCTACTTTGCCCCCAGAGTTGGCAGCTGACAAAGCATCTCAAAATCCTGGAGGCCCCCCCCATCCTCTCTCTCTCTCTCTTTGTCTCTCCCTCTGTCTGTCCGTCTTTCTCTTTCTCTCTCTTTCTCTCTCCATCCCTCCCTCCCCCTCCTCGTGTGTGTGCAGCAAATTCTCCCTCCAGTGTGAGATGCTTCGGATTTAATCCCTTTCTGCCTTAAAATTGCCCCCCCCTCAATTTTGCTAACAGGTGTGTCTCTCCAGCCCCCAGATCTCTATCAAAGCCCCTGAGAATAACCAAAGTGTGTGTGTGTGTGTGTGTGTGGTGGGGCGTTTGAATATTTGAACATTGAAAAGGAGGGATTCACTTTCCCCTTGTCTGGTTTGACTTTTATTGGTTCTCCTTCCCAAGGATTGGCAGAAAGGCTTTCCCCACCCCCCCAATTTCCCCCTCCTCAGTTGTGAATGTTAGTTGAAGCAATTTTTTTCCACTGGTCGTTTTTCCCTTCTCGAGAACGGGGCTGGGCTTTTTGGGGTGTGGGGCAGCTCTGTAAATTGGCTTCGGTGGGACACCCTAAAGACGGGAAAGTTTTGGCTAGGATCAGCCTCTGCCCCTTTGAAGGGGTGCAGGAAGAATGGGAGATTATGCATTTCCAGGGGTCTTTTCCAACCTTGGGAACCTGAAGCCAGCTGGCTGGGGAATTCTGGGAGTTGAAGTCCACCCGTCTTCAAGTTCTGAAGATTGAAAAATATTGATTTGGTATAAGATGGAGAGCCAATGTTGGACACGCAGACCCAAAGCAGATTGCCAGGGGGTCAGCCTGGCGCATATGCCCTCCGCCTGGTCTACCTGGCAGGGCTGTTGTGGGCTGCCCGGTGCCAACTCTCCTTCCCTTTCAGCTCACAGCGACCAGATGCAGCTGCTCTTCCTGCTGTCCAGCGTGGCCAAGAACGAGGTCGTGCTGTCGGCCGAACTGCACCTCTTCAAGCTGCGGGCCAGGGGGGCCGAGGGGGCCGTCCTGCAGAGGCAGCACTACTGCCAGGTATGCTCAGAGGCACTCTTGACGCCCAGCGGCTGCTGGTCCAGCCAGGCTGTGGCGCATGGGCCCTTCCCCTCGCCCGACCTCTAAAGCTGGAATCGGTGGGCATGAAGCATCCCCAGGGGTGCCCCCTCTCCCCACATTTGATGCCAGCTGCTTCTTGAGGGCATCTTGATCTCGGTCCTGGCCTCCTTCTCCATTACCAGCCCTGCCAAAGGGGCAGGGACGGTGCTCTCCTGGCCCTCCAAGGTAGACTGCCCCTGACAATGGAGGCTCCTCTTTGCTCCTATTGTCTATTGAGGGACCTCTTTCTCTACCTCCTTTTATTCCTCCCTCCCATCCTTCTGTGCCTTCTCTCCATCGCCTCTCCCCCTCCCTTCTTCCCTTCCTCCTCCCCCTTCCTACCATTGCCCCTCCTCCCCCTCCCCCTTCTATCCTCTTCTCCTCCCCCTCCCCTCCCTTCGTCCCATCCTCCTCTTCCTCCCACTCCCTTCTCTCCTCCCCTTCTCCTCCCCCCCATCTTGGCCTCTTCCTTTTTCAAAAGCTACCTGAACTCCAACCACATCCCATCAAGCGGGGCCGCTGGGGATGTTGGGAGATGTAGTTCCATCAAAACTGAGCGAGGGCAGTCAGAGAAAGAGAGGGGAGGCGACCAGGTTAGGCAAGCACGTGCAGAGTGCCCTGAATCTCTAGGGGGAAAGGCTCCTAAAAGGGCTCTGGGGAGAAGAGCCCCCCCACCCCGCGGCTAATCCTAACCCCCCATTTCTCATTCTCCTCCCCCAGGTGAGCGTTTATCAGGTGCTGGACAAGGACCACCCAGAAGCCCCCCAGGGGAAGAAGCTGCTCTCCGCTCGGCTGCTGGCTCTGCAGGGCTTCGGCTGGGAGGTCTTCTCCATCACCCAGGCGGTGAGCGCCACCCTCTGGGGGTCATTGGGGAGGGGGCTTAGGTGCCCCTGGCTTCGACCTGCATGTGTGTGTGGGGGGCTGAGAACAAGGGGGGGGGCTTTGGGCTGGGGCTTGGCTCGCTTACTTGAGCCCAGCAGGATGCCAACTGATGCCCACCGATGCCCCCCACCTGCATGTGCGTGTGTGTGTGGGGGGGCTGAGAACAAGGGGGGGGGGCTTTGGGCTGGGGCTTGGCTCGCTCACTCGTGCCCAGCGGGATGCCAACCGGTGCCCCCCCTTTCCAGGTCCGCGACTGGGTGGCGGAAGAGAGCAGCAACCAGGGCCTGCTTGTGACGGTGCAGGGCCTCGGAGGGGCCCCCCTGGACCCCCACGCCGTGCAGTTCGCCTCGGGCAGGGACCACCACGCCAGCAAGAAGCCCATGCTGGTCTTGTTCACGGACGACGGGCGGCGGGCGGCTGCCTTGCCCAGCGGCTTCCCCGGTGAGTCGCACTTTACCATGCATTTTGCGTGAGGGGGGCGTCGTAGCCTCCCTTGGGGCACCCCACATGCTGATGCCAAGCGGGGGATGTGAGCCAATTCTCGGCCTCTTCGCCCCCCATTTGCAGGTCTGCCGTCTGTCCCCGAGCCCCCCTCCAACCGGACCCGCGGCCCTCGCTCGGCCGAGAGCTCCCTGCCCTGCCAGCGCTACCCTCTCCCGGTGGACTTCGACGAGATCGGCTGGACGGGCTGGATCATCTCGCCGCGCGGCTACAACGCCTATCACTGCAAGGGCACCTGCCGCTTCCCGCTGGGCCAAAGCATGCGGCCCACCAACCACGCCACCGTCCAGTCCATCATCCACGCCCTGAAGCTCAGCCCGGAGGTCCACACCCCGTGTTGCGTCCCGGACAAGCTCTTCTCCATCAACCTGCTCTACTTTGACGACGACGAGACGGTGGTGTTGAAACAGTACGACGGGATGGTGGCCGGCAGCTGCGGATGCCACTGAAGCCGCCCCCCCCGGGCACGGGGTGGGGGAAGGGAGAGGCTGGCACAGTGATGCCCCCTCCCACATCCAAACCCTGACCTTGGTCCCTCAGGGCCTTCCTGGAGGACTTTTTAAGGGGAGGGGAGGGGGAAACTTCCAGGAACTTTTCTCTGTAAATCAAAAGTTTGCATCCAACTTTGCAACTTTAGGACTTCAACTCCTGGGGAATTTTGGGAGTTGAAGTCCGCCGGTCTTAAATTTGCAAAGTTGGACGGACCCCCCCCATCCTAAATGGACAATCCTGTAATATGAATTTTTTTCTGAATTATGGAGGACACAAATGATGATCTTTGGAACTGTTGTAGCCCCTGTGGCACGAGTTCAATTCCTTCCCCTGAATTTCTAGAAACATGGGTTGAGGAGTTCGCAGGGGTTTTTTCCTGCTTTGACTAGCCTCCCTGATGCAAAGGAGGCAGCCTGGACCCTCTCTGCCCACCCGCTGTTTGAAGAAGAAAAGACAAGCCACCGAGGAGAGCAAGACAAAGCTTACTGAATCTGTGGAACTGACTGCCACAAGAAAAATGTCTTGCCAGCTTTAAAAATGATTTAAACGGCGATGCTTTCATGGAAGAACGAGGTTAGCTAGGCCCAACGCTGATTAGAAAAAGAAGAAAATATATTTAGGGTTCGTTCCAGCTAAGCATCATGGGAAACAAGTCGAGCCTCCTTGTTCCGCAGCAGTCTACCTCCAAAGAGCAAACAGCTGGGACCAAACAGAGAAGCCTTCAATTTCCACGTGGTCTCCTCGAAGGCATCAAGCTCCGGGATGCAGCAGTGGCTGCTGTGTTCCTGGGAAGAGAAGTTGCGTCCTGCGGAATGTACCATACTGTAGATAGCCAAACTTTTAATTTATATAAATATCTATAAATATGTATGTGTGTGTATGTATGTATATATATATATGACAAGCTTCCCGAGACTTGTAAATATTTTGTTTTTTATGGCGGTTATGATTTTGCCAAGTGCCTCCTTGCCGTCTCCACATTAAATGCAAACTGCTTCCAAGCTTCTGGTGGTGTTGCTCCTTTTAGTGCCAAGCGGGGTGCCAGCTGGGGGGGGGGGGGCTGAGGAGGGGCAGGTCTGTCTGCCAACGGGCCCAACGGATTTGCAAAAACTCTTTTGAGCTCCTTGCAGAAGGTTTTGTGGCTACGTTTCGCCTGCAGCCTGCTCTGCTCTGTTCCCACCGGCCCTGAAATTGGCAAGGAAACAAGTGTAGTCCTGAAAAAGCCAGTTTGTGTGTGTGTGTGTGTGTGTGTGTGCACCTTCCCTGTCCAGCAACCTTACGCTGAAGATTTCATCTGGCCCCAGAAAGGAGAATTGCTGGGCATGGAGAGCTTACCTACGGCTCATCTGGCACCAGCAAATGGCATTTTCCCAGTAAACAAAATCAGAAGGTGTGAGGGAGAGCAGATGGAAAGGAGGGGTGGGGGGTGCTGAAAGAACTGGGAAATTCAAGGAATAGGTCCCCCCCAAATCCAAACCTGTGCTCTGCTGCTGCCAACATCGGGGGGAGGGGGGAGGATGTGATCCTTGCAGGAGGGGCGCTCTGTTCCCAGGATCAGCTCATTCTGCTGGGAAAGGTGGATTTCGAGGGTGGAGGGAGAGGCGGAGGGCAGGACTGCCCCCCCAGTGCCCATCCCCTACCTGGCCCAGATAGGGGGCTGGTCTTTCCTCGATTCTCCTGCTCGGGTAAAGACGGTCCTTCCTGAAGGCTCCCTGGGACGGTCGCTCGCCAAACCGATTCGGCAAATATTTTAACTACAAGGCTGGCTGGGGAATTCCACCCTTATTAATAGAGTAGAGAAGAGTAGAGTAGTAAAGTAGAGTAATAGAGTAGTAGAATAGAGTAGTAGTATAAAGTAGAATAGAGTAGAATAGAATAGAGTAATAGAGTAGAAGAGGAGTAAGAGTAGAGTAGTAGAATAGAACAGAACAGAACAGAATAGAATAGGACTTGGAAGGGACCTTGTAGGTCATCTAGTCCAGCCCTCTGCTCAAGTTCTTCAAAGTTCCCCAGGATGAAAAAAGGCCGGTGCAGAGCCTACAGCCTTCAGGGCCAACTCTCCCCAGTCACCAGCCCCAAATCTCACTTTTAGAAGGGTGACTCTGCTGCAGGCTTTAGGACTCTGACCCCCCCATGGGCATCGGCTCAGGATTGGCTCTGCCGGCCGACTCCCTCCCCCGCCCCAGTTTTTGCCAGGCTAGAAGCCAGGAGTCGGGAGTTCTAGTCCCACCTTAGCTGGTGTGAAAGCCAGCTGGGAGACTTTGGGCCAATCCCCCCCTTTTTCAGCCCAGTCTACCTCACAGGGTTGTTGTGATGGGGAAAAGAGGAGGAGGGAGGAGGGCTAGATAGGTTGGTTACCTCGAGTTGTTTATAAAAATAATAAAGGCGGGATTCAAAATAAAGCCGGCCGAAGGCCTTCCACCTGGCTTAGGGGAGGCAGGTAAAACCCAGGTGGGCAGGTGGTTTCCAAGGCTCCTTTGGGCATCAGGGCCTTGCCAGCGGATCCCAGCACCTGCCTCCCAGGTGTGTCTTCAGAAGACCAGGCGGAAGCTGAACCATCCAGGACTACACAGGTGTTGGGGTTACAGGTGCTTGTAGTCCTCCAGTTACGACCACAATCGAGCCCAAAATTTATGTTGCTGAGACTTGTTGTGAAGTGAGTTTCGCCCCGTTTTACGACCTTTCTTGTCAGTTGTTAAGTGAATCATTGCATTCGTTAAGCTAGTGACCCGGTTGTTAAGTGAATCGTTGCCTTCTCCCTGGGACACTGCAACCGTCTTAAATAGGAGTCCGTTGCCAAGCATTGGAATTTTGATCACGGGGATGTTGCAAGGGTCGTTAACTGCGGAAAACGGTCATAAGTGATGTTTTTTGGTGCTGTCGTAACTTTGAACGGTCATTAAGCGAACTGTTGTCCGTCAAGGACTAGCTGCCGTTTTATGGCAGGCGGCTCAGCTCTGGATAGACGGAAGAGAGGTAGGGGGGAGGAATCAGCCATCTCTGCCCCCCCCCGCTTCCCCCTCCCTGGGCATCTGCAGGGAAAGGAGGGCAAGGCGGGAGGGGCCAACGAGGCCGGCTGGCTGTCCCGGGTGCGAGGGAGCAAAGATGGCATGGCTGGCACAGCAGGGGAAACACGGGGGGGGGGGGCAGAAAGCCGCAGGGGGTGTTGGGACTACCGGGAGGGAGGGAGGGGGTCCAGGCTGCCCGGCTGCTGCTGTTGGGGTCAGCAGCATTGGTTCATCTTGTTCAGGAGCCTCTCCTTGAGGTTCTGCTTCCGGGGGACCTTGAGGGCCACGGTGGTCTTGTCCTCGTTGGACTTGAGCTTGGCGTAGTAGTCGGAGAACTTGTTGTAGAGGATGGAGATGGGCATCCCGTTGAGGATGATGCCGAAGGCGATGCAGCCGAAGGCCACCACCCTGCCCAGGAAGGTTTCCGGCACTGTGTCCCCGTAGCCCACGGTGGAGAGGCTCACCTGGAGGAGGAGGAGGAGGAAGAGGAGAAGGAGAAAAGAAGAAGAGCAAGAGGTTCTCCTCAGCTGAAGCAAACTCACTTGCCACATGGAGCCAACTCCATCTCAAACAAGACATCTCAACCCCAAAGAGGACAAGGGGCCAAACTATAGGATGAACGATTGAGGAAAGACTAGGGGAGACATGATAGCAGCCTTCCAGTATTTGAGGGGCTGCCCCAAAGGAGAGGAGGGAGTCCACCTATTCTCCAAAGCCCCTGAAGGCCAGACAAGAAACAACGGGTGGAAACTAATCAAGGAGAGAAGCAACTTAGAACTAAGGAGAAATTGTTCCTGAGTCAGAACAATTAATCGATGGAACAGAAGTTGCCTCCGGAAGTTGTGGGAGCTTCATCACTGGAGGCTTTCAAGAAGAGAGTGGACAGCCACTTGTCTGAAATGGTCTCCTGCCTGAGGAGGAGGTTGGACTAGAAGACCTCCAAGGCCCCTTCCAGCTCTGCTATTGTGGTTATTATTAGCCGATCACATGTGTGTGTGGGGTGTGTGTGTGTGGGGTGTGTGTGGTGTGTGTGTGTGGAAGGGTTGACTTACGGCCGCCCACCACCAGGCGTCGGGGATGCTGGTGAAGTTGGTGCCCGGGACGTCGTGCTCAACGGAGTGCATGAGGGCGGAGAAGGTGAAGATGCCCATGGCGATGAAGAGGAGGAGGCAGCAGACCGGCTGGCAGCACTGCCGGAGGGTGAAGCCGAAGGCCCTCAGACCCGTGGAGTGCCGGGCCAGCTTGAGGATACGGAAGATCCGCATCAGCTTGATGAGCTTGAGGACCTTGCCCAGCTTCCCTACGTTGCGCATCTGGTGCATCTCCTCGTTGTCTTCGGAGTCCTCCTCGTACAGGTACTCAAAGACGACCTGGGTGTAGAAGGGCAGGATGGACACCAGGTCGATGGCGCTGAAGGCCGCCCGGAAGAACTGCTGCGGGCTGGAGGTGGAGACCAGCCGCATGAGGTACTCCAGGGTGAAGAAGATGGCGCAGGCGGTCTCCATGTGCTCCATGCACTGCTTGGCGGTCTTGCCCTGCATCTCCTTCACTGTGCTGAGGCTCATCCCCACCACCGAGAACAGGACGCACAAGCTGGACAAGATGGCCGTGATTTTAGCCAGGGTGGAGGAGTAAGGGTTCTCGATCAGGTTCCAGATGGCCTTCCGGAACTGACCCAGGAACTTCCCCTCAAAGTGCTCCTCCTTCTCGACCGTCTCCAGTTCGGCCTCCAGCATCCGCTGGATCTTCAGGTACTCCACCATCTCGTCGTGCTGCTCCTCGAAGAGGATCCGGCAGCACTGCTGGGTGTACTTCATGTGGATCCCCCAGTACTCGATCTCCTCCAGGAAGTTGGCCGTGCAGAACTCAGTCAGGATGCACATGATGCCGCTGCGGTAGAACTGGAAGACGTAGCGGAAGACCAGAGGGTCTCGGTCGAAGAAGTACTCGTTCCTCAGCACCGAGTAGTCGTCGCAGAGCTCCAGCTTCTTCACGGGATCCGTGCAGACGGCCAGTTGCCCGATCCTGGTGAGGGGGTACTTGGCCACCACTCGGACGGCGATGTGGAAGTGCTGGCCTCCAACGTTGAGGGTCAAGAAACACGGATCCCACGGGTGGGACAGTTCATCGCTGCTGTCCTGGGCCCAATCGGCCAAATTGTCCATGGAGCTCCACTGCTTGACCAGCTTCTCCTGAGAGAAGGGGATGAAGAGGTCCATGTCGTTGGGGGTCCGGCAGCACTTCTGACAGACCCCGAACTTCATGTTGGCCGAGAGGCTGGCCCTCCTTTGCACGGTGGGCCTCATGGCGGTGGCCGAGGGCTCCTCTCGCAGCCACCATCCGCAGCCGACGCCTTGAGGGGAACTGGGGTTGTGTTAACTGCCGAGGACCATCTGGGTTGCTCTTAGCAGCTCCGTTGGAGCTCATGTGCCACCAGCCAGCTGAGCCCCGCAAAGCCACTGAATCCCAGTTACGGGACTGGATGGAACTGGAAGTAGCTGCTTCTGAGCGTCTTACAGCATTAATCAGATTATGTTCTTAAGATGTCAACCTAAGAAGCTCATCTGGGCGGTTGGGTTGGGCCGGTCTGATCTCCAATGAGTGTTTAAGGTGCTTCAAGACAGGGCCGGGCAACCTTGTCAATGTTATGACCTGGGTGTCTTCACATGTGGGATTCATGCTGGCTTGGGAATTCTGGGAGTTGAAGTCCACAGGCCGTAACGTTGACAATGCCCATCCCTGCTTTAGATGCTCAAGTAAGGCGGCACTTTTGCCTGGGCTCACAAACTGGGAAGGTCCTTCAGGGGTGGGTGGGTGGGCTAGAAGGATATCCCACGGCTGCAGACCCTTCGTGCTTTCAGAGAAGCCCCCGAGGACAGCAGCGTTTCTGCTTGGGGTCCTTCTCAAGGCTGGCGTAAGGATGAGCTATTGGGAAGGAAGGCTGGGACTAAAGATGGAAAGAAGGGGGGGGGGCTCTAAAGAAAAGGGTGGGGAGGGGGGCACTTTAATGAGTGGGCAGAGATTCCAGGAGAACAAAAGAAGCCAGGCCCCAATAAAGGTTGGGAAATGATTTTTAATGTTTGTGCTCAAGACAGGGGGTCGACCCCAGTGCTGCACGAGTAGAGCCCCCAGGCTGGACAAGACACGGGAAAAAAAAGTAGGGGGGGGGATTTCCTGCCCTAAAATAGCTCACATTCTGACCCACCACCCAATCTGAGGAAGCGTCACTCTCCACAACCAGGCGGTGTTCAGATGCAGATGGCAACGCAACAGGAAAAACCCGGGAGCAGCCAAAACCAACTTTTTGTCCTATGGGGGATCCGTCAGCCTTCCCAAATCTCCAGAAGTTGAGAATAACAGAATGAGCAGAGCCGGAAGGGACCCTGGAGGTCCTCTAGTCCCAACCCCCTGCTCAAGCACGAACCCCGACACCATTTCAGACAGATGGCTGTCCAGTCACTTCTTGAAAACTTCCAGTGATGGAGCAGCCACGACTTCTGGAGAGCTCTTGTCCAACGCAGCTGGAGGCACCAGACAGGAGAAAGTTACCACCCCCAGAAAGGAAGCTGGGATCCCACCGCTTCCTCGTGCTGGAAGAATCCCAGTCAGGGTCTGGTCTGAGGGACGCGAAGGCCATCTTGCTTGGAGATGCTCCTCAGAGTCTGGGCTGAAGGGCTTCTGCCGGAATGGGCAGGCGGCAGAGCTGCTGTGGGAGGACAGGCCCAAGCAGGCAGTGAGAGAGACGCGGATATATTTTAAATATTAAACCTATTTTAATTTCCCCCCATAGGAGGTGGACTTCTGTCGACGACCTGCAGGCCATGTGGCTTCCAAGTCTCAGTTCCTGCAAGGAGTCCCAGCAGGGCTGCCAGCTTTTCAGATCCAAGGATTTTGCCCGAGGTTCCTGGGAGGGCCAGGTGACGGAGTCCCTCGCGGGAGGGAACGGGGAGCAACTTCCTGCAAGAAAGGAACATGAGAAGAGATCTTGGGCTCCTGAAAGGGCTTTCCCTTTTCTGGCTGGAAAGAACATCAGAAGAAGAATGAAGATGGCAGAGTGGGGAGGCCGGGCTCTGCACCCCAAAGGGGCCTTTCCAAGAGGCAGCTGGACTTTCTTGGGTTTTTTCCTTGAAAAGTTTCCCTTCTCATCCAAGAAGCCCCAAAGGTGCTCCTTCAAGAGGCAACTGAACTTCCTTTGGTTTTTCTTGAAGACGTTTGTTTGGCTTCTCATCCAAGAAGCTTCTTCCGCTCTGAACAAATGGTGGAAGAGTCATATGTCATGTCCAGTCAAAGCGGAAGAAGCTTCTTGGATGAGAGGAGAAACGTCTTCAAGGAAAAAAGTCCAGCTGCCTCTTGAAAGAAAAGCACTTTTGGGGAAAACCGTGACCTGGATGACGGAGAAGCTCCAGAGACTTTGGGACAATCGTGGCTTAGATGATTGAGGAGCACCATAAACAAGAAGCTCCTCCGAGAAGCTTCTTGAGTTTCAGAACTGAAGGAGATTCTTGGAGGAGAAGCGAAATGTTAGACCTGCAATGATTGAGGATCTCCATGGATGCCCCAAAAGGAGACTATGGGGAGGGAAGCCATATTTCCACCCCTCCACCCTACAAAGGGAAAGAGCGAAACTCAGTAAGCCCCCTGGGCCTTGCTTGCTGGAATGCCACCCTCGAAGCAGCTGGGCTGATGCAGTCTAGGGCAGGGCTCTCCAACCTTGGCTTCCCAGAATTCCTCAGCCAGCAAAGCTTAAAGTCTTAAACTTTCCAAGGTTGGAGCCCGCTGGTCTAGGGCAGAACTGGAATTCTGCCAACTTCTCCCAATGCCCATCTCAAGAAAATATGTTTTTTAACGTTCCTCTCTGTTTGTGGCACCTGTCTGGGAGATCCCGAGGGGCGAGCTGAACATACGTTAAGTAACGGCGTAGCAAAAGAGAACGTAAAGAAAAGTTATTTGACCCCAAATAATGCAAACTTCGCAATTCACACTGGGGTGGGGGGGTGGGGAAGCAGGTACAGAAGGCGGAGAGAGAATCGGGGTCTCCGAGGGGTCCCTGGGTTGAAGCTTCCCAGGGACAGAAGCCCAGCTAAGTCCATTAAATCAGATTTGGGGCTTACCTGGCCGGCCGGCCAATCTCAAGGCTGTTCGACTAGGATGAGCTGCTTAAAGGCTGCTTTGGGGGGAAGCCGGGCAAGGAGGGGCTTGGCTTTTCTAGAGACCCACAGGGTGATGGCTGCTGCGGCCACGATGGTGATCAGGAGTGCTAGGAGAAAGGCAGAGAGCAGAGAGAGGGAGGTGAACATCAGAATCTGGCCTCCTTCCTGGATTAGCCGAGGGAGGGAGATGCCCGCCAATGTTGATCATTTTCATGGAGACCCCCAAAATCAGGAATTTCCACGGTATTATAGCACTTGAGCGAGCCAAAAATGGCTTTTGCCGTCCTGTGTTTGATGCCACGTTGATGGAAATCGATCGAGGTAATCCTTGACCGAACAAACATTCGTTTAGTGACCGTTCAAAGTTACAACGGCACTGAAAAAAGGATCGTTTTTCACGCTTACAATATCCCCGTGGTCACGTGATCAAAATCCAGGAGCTTGGCAACGGACTCGTATTTATGACGGTGGCACTGTCCCGAGGTTACGTGATCCCCTTTTGTGACCTTCAGATGAATGAAGTCAACGGGGAAGCCAGATTCATTGAACAATCGTGTTACTAACTGAACAATTCACTTAACAACGGTGGCAAGGAAGGTTGCAAAATGGGGCAAACCCCAGCTCCTAATTGTCTTGCTTACAATGGCGATTTTGGGCTCAACTCTGGTTGTAAGACGAGGACTACCTGTACCCATGGATTTTGTGAGGCCGTTTCAGCATTGGAAACCGGAACAGTGGTTACTGATTTCCCTCCTAATCCGCCCCCCCCCCCCCCCCCGCAATTCTGTTGGGGGAGATGGAGATCGCTTGGCCAGTCTTACTCACCGACAATGGCGGTGATCGTCAAAGGCTCCAAGACCGGAGTTTCTGGGGGAGCACGGCTGCCTGTGAAAGGGGAAGAAAAGAGAGACGTCAATATAATACACGTGGGGAAAAAAATAAATGAAAACTGAATTTTATTCCGTAGGATGGGGTTAAGAATGAATTGCTGAAAAAGCTGAAGAGACACAGAGAGGCAAAGAGATGCATTTAAGTGTGCTGAGTTCATGACTTCCGTGAATAGAATAGAATTAGAATTTTGTTTTTTTGGCCAAGTGTGATTGGACACACAAGGAATTTGTCTTGGTGCATATGCTCTCAGTGTACATAAAACATTTGCACTCTATGACTATCATTAAGTGTTGTACCTTATGATTCTTTCTTTCTTTCTTTTATGTACACTGAGAGCATAGGCACCAAAGACAAATTCCTTGTGTGTCCAATCACACTTGGCCAATAAAAAAAATTCTAATTCTAATTCTAAACGAAAAGATACATTCGTCAAGAATCATAAGGCACAATTTCTTTCTTTTTCTTCTTTCTTTCCTTTTTTCTCATTCCTTCCTTCCTTTTTATCATCTATCTATCATCTATCTATCTATCTATCTATCTATCTATCTATCTATCTATCTATCTATCATCATCTATCTATCTATCATCAATCTAATCATCTCTGTATCTATCTGTCCATATATCTCTATCTACCCTCTCTATCTGTCTCCATCTATCCATCCATCCATCATCTCTATCATCTGTCTGCCTGTCTAACCTACCTTACCTTACCTATCTTCTCTATAAAACTCTTATTTCTATAGCCATTAACTGGGCCAAACAGTGAAGCATTGGGTACCTCAACTTACTGGGCTGACTTACTGAAGAAATAATTGGCTCTTTGAAAGAAATAGACAGAAGCAGCTTTGCAAAGCAATTTGGAAAGAAGGGCAGGGCAGTAGAGAGGGGTTGAAACACTGAGAAATCAAGTCACGATAAAACTCGGTCTTTTGCGAAGGAGAGTCCCAGTGGAAAACATAACACAGGAAACAAAACAAACCAGAGCATCAGGATGCAGAAACACAAATAAAAAACCCAAGCTTGCTTCATTGAGGTATCTCAGAAAACAGACATCCTGGGAGGAACTCAAAATTATTGCAAGCAGTTATTTATGGGTTGGGAATGTTTAGAGGAGTCGGACCAGCCCGGTTTGCCCAAACCGGAATGGTTACGCAATTTGGGGAGGCTGATAAATAGCCAGACCCTCCAAGGGAAGCCCCTTTCCTCTGGATTCTTTGTCTCAGGCAGACAGGACAGGAGCTGCCTCCCTGGACGGTCCTGGCGTGCCCCACCGGTGGGTTATGGGGACTGGCTACCTGTGGGGTTACCCAGATCTGGGGATGCAACCTTTAGATCAGGGGTGTCTAACCTTGGCAGAACTGGGAGTAGCAATCCACAGGGCTTAAAGGTTGGATACCCCTGCCTTAGATATTGGTTCTGATTCTGTCAGAACATTTTAGCCAAGAGACTCATGTCTGAGAAGGCAGCCAGTGTATTTTAAGCATCTCAATGTAAGGCAGAGAGCTGGATTAAGTCTAGGATGGGAAAAACCTCCAAAGGCATTTAATTTAAATTAGCATTTAATTTAATTAGGATTTAATTTAATTTTCCGACATTTATGAAAAGGCAGAACTTCCTTGAGCTGCAGCTTGTTTTTAAATAATAATTTTAAAACAGGAGTCAGAAGAGGTGCTACCAGACTTCTCCTAATTTTATTTATTCATTTCTTAAATTCATTTGCTGCCCATCTCGTAATGAAATGATTTTTAAACATCTCGGGATGTCCTGAAAGTATTCGGATACGTTTTAGCTAAAGGCAGCATTTGGGAACACTTTGATCAGGGCACATTTAAAGGTGTACATCAGCAAACATGTGAGAAACGTGAGAGACCGAAGGAAAACATGCTTGCCCGTTTGAACAGACGTGGGACAAGCGGCATTTGGCACAGCAAGGGGGTGTAGGAAATAAGGCATAGAAATGAAAGGTATTGGGAAAGGGAAATGCTGTCAAGTCCAATTTACACCCACAGCAAGCTCAATCAATCGATGACAGATGTGGATTAAGAGTTAAAGGCATTAAGATTAGAGAGATACTGAATTAAACTTCCCAATTAATTAGAAGCAGCAGAAGACAACAGAAGCCATCCCAAGGAAAGGGGGGAGGGGGAGAGCCAGGGTCAGAACGTAAGGGGAGTGGGCTGCAGTGATTGACGCCTCTGGCTCAGAGTGGCAAACTCCCCAATGTGGATCCCTTGGGTGTCTCTGGCCCAGGCAGAACCCCTGTGCAGAGGCTGAAAATTCAGGATACCCCACCCCCCCAGCAAAACACAGCAAGCTTTAGGTCTGAGCGATTAAATTTAATTTTTTCCCCCTCCTAGCATTCTCAAAATCAACCCAATGCAAAAGAAGATAACAGATTTACAAAAGGGAAGAACCGATCCCAAATCAGCACCGAAGACGAGAATGAACAGAACTCAGATGCCCAAATGCTCTGCTTTTCTTTATTTCAGCAATATAACTGGAGGCAGGGTGGGCACGCATCATTTTTTGTGCTGTTAACTGTCAAAAAAATGGGATTTGGTAACCTCTGCAAACTCCCCCACAATACCTTGAAATCTCAAGAGTAATTCTAAATCTACCTTATGCCCACCGTGCCATAACCTGGCTGGCAGCCCGGATTCTTGTCCAGCTTCCTCCAGGAAACGCCAGAGACGGCATTGTGCCCTTCCATGTGCCAAGGACACAGCTTTGCCCGTCTCAAAGTTGAAAAGGGGAAAACCACCGCGGAGGGTGGGATTCTCACAGGACCTTCTAAACTTCCTTAATCTCTCTAAATGAAGCACAGGATGGAAATATATGCAGGAACAACGGGGGAACAGAGTCCCATCCTGCTAATTTCTTTCTGGTTAAAAATAATGCAGAATGCAGAAAAAAGAGAGCAAAAAACATTGCCAGGAGTTGCACCCAAGCCCCTCTCATTCCCAGCCAGCTATACAAGGTATATTTCTAATCTACAGACTACTTTGCCCCGGTGGATTGGGAGTTATAAACAGCATATAATCACAAGCGACGCACAGCAAAATACAAAATATAACTGAACAGCAAGCGAAGTGCAGCTTTAGCAAGCAGACATCACGAGGGCAAAGGTAGCTCTTTCCGGATTGCTTACAAAACGAAGTTGCAATTCAAAGAAAGCCCGGCCAGCAGAAGTGCCGTTTGGCACCCCAAAATTGGACCACAGCTCAGCCCACCTTTTGGGGTTATTTGTGGGGTCCTTGGAGTCTCTGGCAAATCCGTGCCGCAATTCGCTTCGTCGGTTCTGTCTTCACAGTCTGGATGGCCGTCGCACTTGAAAGACAGGGGGAAGCACTCAGCCCCCGGATGGCATCGGAACTCGTCGCTTTCGCAGTCGTCCTCCTCGGGCGGGCCTACCAGGGATGCGCAAAGGGACCCGGCCTCGTCTGAACCATCTGGGCAATCCTGGTGCCGGTCGCAAAACCGCTCAAAGGGCAGGCAGGGCCCGCTGCTGTTGCCACACCGACAGGTGTGATTCCTGCAGATGCTACTTGGCTGCTGGCACCCGTTTGTGTCATCTTGGCAGCCGGGCTGCCTCTCTTGGTGTAGGCACAGCAGCACCTGGCCCCCTTCTTGGCACTGGAAGCTCTCAAGAGGGCAGGAGGAGGAGGAGGAGGAGAATCCTGCAGGTGGAAAGCAAGAGAAAAAACAGTGTCTGGAGGAGTCTGATCAGATGTTGAAAGAGAGGCAAAAGTGTCGAAAAAATGGAAGTGCAAGAATAAAAAGGAATGGATAGAGAAAATTCACTTATATTCTTTTACTTTTTTTTCTTATTGCAGGTCTTTCAGCCCAGTGACTTGCTCTTTACAGAATAAGAGAGTTGGAAGGGACCATGGAGGTCTTCTAGTCCAGCCCCCTGCTCAAACGAATGGTGAAGCCTGTATAATTGCCCTGCTTTGGCAGAAACACACCATGAGTTCCTTAAGAAAAGCAGCTCCTGAGGCTCTGACCTTGGATCCTTACTGGGGAAGTAATCATTAACTAACTACTATTTATTTTTGAAGGGTGAAATAAAACAATGTTTTGTGGACCAATCCAAATCACAGTCAGAGAGAGTGACTCTACAAGAGGTCGTAGGGCCGTATTTACTGAGAAAACCTCTATGGCTGCCTTCTGCCCACGGTGATCCTGGGCAGCTCACAAGCACAAGTCCTGCTACTGTGCTAATGTGGGTTTTTCCTAAAATAAAGTCCTGGGCTGGATCCCCTGGAAATATCAGTCGCAGACCTGGAGACCTTCCTGGGGAAGGATCCATCCACCTGCTCAGTTGCTAAGAGTCAAGAGAAACTTGATGGCAATCAGTCAATCAATGCAAACCCCCAACTCCTCTGAGAAGCCCCTCAGGCTGGGAAAGGTGGAAGGGAGCAGCATCAATGGGGAAGGGGCAAGCCCCCCCTCCTTGGAGACAAACTTTTTTTTGGGGGGGGGCACACAATCAATGCTTGCAAAGCTTTTGCTGCTCTATTTTAATCTCTAATTAGGTTCAGGTGCTAATTATCTTGCCATGGCTTAATTGCTCCCCACTGATGCTCTGGGGAGGGAAAAGCCTCCTGGGTGGGGTCTAAAGCAAGGGGGAGTTTAAAAGAAGGGGGAGGGGCAGCCCCAGCTCCTTTTGGCCAATCAGGGGGCCTATAAGCCAAGGCCCAAAGGAGACCCCCACCCCCCATCCAGGCCAAGAGTCCATCCTCATCTGCAGAAGGAAATGCAGAAGTATTAAATTTTACAGAATAACAGAGATGGAAGGACCCTTGGAGGTCATCTAGTCCAACCTGCTGCTCAAGAGACCATTCCAGGCAAATGTCTGAAATGCGAAGGATCCAAGGGGGGGGGGTAGGGGGAATCCTGGGCCTCCATGGGGAAGTCTGGGCTGAGAGGGGAAGGCCCTGGCTGTGGCTTCTGGGTCTGGGAGTCCAACCTTCCTGAGAGAGGATGAGGGCACTGAAATAGACCAATGAAAGGAGCGTGAGGAGCCAAACCAAGGAGTCCTGTATGAGAAGAGGGCATAACCAGGGTCAGGTCAGGAGCGAGACGGGCAAATATTGCACAAATGCACCTGCAAAGAGAAGCTGGGGTTGGGGGGATAATCCTACATCCCCCACCCACCCAACTGCATTTCATTTACGCCTTTCAGGCTGCTGCAAACAGTTTGACTCCGAGATTTTGGGGGTCTTTAACTCGAGGAAGGCTCGCTTTTACCCCTTGGGCAGGTAGGCCCGGTCGCCTTGGCAACGGCCTCACCTGACCTTGGAAAAGGACGGGAGGGGGGCGCGCGAGGGGACACCGGCGCACGTGCGGCCCGGGGGGCGTGGAAAGCGAGCCCAGAGGAGGTGTGGCGGGGCGGGAGGACAGAACAGCCAATGGCCGCCTGCTGGGCGGGGCCTGGCGTGGCGCTCGACCAATCGGCGGCCGCGGGACGTGTTTGGGCGCATGAATGAGCCCGTCGTGTGGAGAGGGTCCTCGCCTCTCCTCCCACCCTCCCTCCCTCCCCCTCCTGCCCTCCGCTCACCGGCCTCCCAATTCAGCAGCAAGAGGAGAAAAAGGCGCGTCATGGCTCCGCGGCCGCCGCCTGCCAGACTGAACGCCCGGCGAGCATGAAACCCGCCGAAGAAGGACCGCGCCTGCGCAAAGGCGAAGAAAGCGGTGGGGGAAGAGCCACGCCTCCGAGTGGCGCATGCGCAGGAATAGAAGGCTCGGCTCGGCCGGAGTGGGGGGGGGCGAACGAAGCGGGCAGCCGGCCAGAAGGCGCATGCGCAGTCTCCCGGGGAAAAGATCCGCGGCACGTGCTTCGGGTCTTTTGCACGGCGGGGCGTCGGAAAGTGTGTGTGTGTTGGGGGGGGGGCGGCTGGAAACCAGGCGGGGGGAGGGGGCTCCAGCTGCTGCCCCCCCCACCCCTCGGCTCAGCCGATTCCCAAGACTCGCCGGTGGGTGGGGAAGAGCGAAGAAGAGCCCCCCTCTTCAGCAGCAGTCTACCGACAAAGACTGCTCGGCCCTCTTGGCAAGGGTGGGTGTCTCTTCCTGGGTTGGGGGGCTTGTGAGAAGTCTCCTCTGGAGGGAGGTGTAACCTGATCGATTTGGGGGGGGGGGGTCAGAAATTGGGCCGCTTTTGCTCTTGTCAATCCCAGCCCTGCAGTCGACTGGTCCGAAGACCCCCCCCCCACGCCCCCATATTTTGGTGCATCAGCTGAATGCTCTGGAGAAAGACATTTTGGGGGAATCTGTGTGTCTGTATCATCTGTCTATTAACTATGATCCATCCATCATCTCCATTAAATAAACTATGATCTATCATCTACCTTATCTATCTCTCATCATTTATCTATATCCTCTCTCTCTCTCTCTCTCCATACCTATCTATCCATTATCTATCTAGTCTATTATCCATCCATCCATCCCTTTCTCTGTCTCTCTCTCTCTCTCTCTATAATGTCTATCATCCATCCATCCACATACCTATCCATCTCCCTGTCTCTATCTACATACCTATCTATCCATTATCTCTTACCTACCTGTCTTGTATCTCTTTGAAAGTTGCACAGGTAGTCCTCAACTTACAACAGTTCATTTAGTGACTGTTCAAAGTTACAACGGCACTGAAAAGTGTTGCAACAGCATCCCCAGGGTCATGTGATCAAAATTCAGACACTTGGCAACATGGCGGTGGCTGTGTCCGGGTGGGTGGGTGGGTCACGTGATCCCTCTTTGAGACCTTCTGACAAGCCAAGCCAATTGGGGAAGCCGGATTCACTTAACAACCGGGTGACTAACTTAACCGGTGCAGTGATTCACTTAACAGCTGTCGCAAGAAAGGTCGTAAAATGGGGGCATAGCTCACTTAAGAAATGTCTCACTTAGCAACATAGATTCTGGGCCCAATTGTGCTCCTAAGCCAAGGACTCCCTGTAACCTGTTTCGATTCTGTTTTGAATTTATGCTTGTATTTATATGACTGGTGATGCTGCCTCCTAGCCAGAGTCAGGCGAGTTGGGGCGGGGTAGAAATGTAATAAAGAAATGCACTCTTAGCCAACATCTTGTGCCTCCCTTTATTCTGGCTGTATATCTTGAGTTAACAGTTCCAACAGCTGTTCCTCAAATTCTATTTTCCCAGCCCAACAGGCCCCTTAAAATCATGTACAACTTACAATTACATTATAGATGGCATTTATTGAATTAGCCCAGGAGCAGGAAGAAAAAGTCCTTCTGTGTTGCTGCTCGGCCTCCTGGCCAGTGCTGAGGCCGGACCAGCTGCTGTACAGCAACCCAGCCTTGGAGCCTCGGGGGCAGTTTCACAAATAGGGCTCGTCCTTGGACAGTTCCCACTTCCGAGGGGGGACGCCAGGGGTCACAGGCAGCTTCTCCGTCCTTGTGACGGAAGAGTCCGGGCTGTGGGTCAGAAACGGGAGAGTTAGGAGGCTGCACGGACACCTTCCCCAAGCTGGAGACGTCCCCAGGCTGTAAACTCGGATTAAAAAGAGCCAGTTCGGTCTAGGGGTTAAGGCACCAGGCGAGAAAGCAAGTAAATTCTAGTCCTGCCGTAGGAATGAAAGCTGGCTGTGTGATGTGACCAGGTGACAGTGAGTTCTATTTCTGCCTTAAATATGAAAGCCAGTCACCAGGTGACAGTGAGTTCTACTCCCGCCTTAGGCATGAAAGCCATCTGGGTGATTTTGGGTCAATCTCCAGGAGTTCTAGTCCCATTTTAGGCGTGAAAGGCTAACCAGAATCGCCTTGTAGAGGAGGTGGGCAGCGTAGAAATTTAATAAATGTGATAAAATAAATAAGAGTGGTTGGGCCAGTTCTTCCTCCTCAGTCCAGCCCACCTCACCTGGTGGTTCCGGGGAAAACAGGAGAAGGAAGGAGTATTAGATTTTGTCACCTTGACTTATTTATAAAAATAATAAAGGCGGCGTATGAAATAAATATAAGCAATGTTGCCCCCTTAAGAGGAAGCCTCCCGTTCACACCTCCGAGAGGGATCTGTTCCTCTCACCTTCCCCCTCTCCCAGGAGCTCTGCAGGCTGAGAAAAAGGCAGGGAAGGCATATTGGTGACCCCCTCAGTTAAAGACTTCTTTGCCCAAGTTGCCCTGGGGAATATTCCCCCTCCTCCTGGAGGTGAGGCAGACCCCCTCCCCCCCAATTCTCCTGGTCTCCTGTAAAGGTGCAAAAACCTTCCCTTCACCTTTCAACTAATTTTTAACAGTGCTCTTAATCATCCTTGCCTCCTCTTCTTCTTAAATTTTAACTTTTATATATCTCATTATGTAGTAATTATTTTACGGCACACCATAAGGGAGAAGGGCGGTTTCCAAGCGTGATAAATTAAATACGTAAAAGGCCTCCAAAAGGCTTCCTGTGAAAGAAATCTTGCCGGGAGGAGAGGAAGCCAGACCTTTTCCGGATGGACTCTTTCAAGGCCTCCTCGGGAGGAGAGAAAACTTCACAGCTTTTGGGAACCAAGCCAGGGAAAATTGGGGGGAAAAGGCCTTTAAACACCCCCCACAAGGACGTTCCTATTGCAAGAGGTGTCGGCTTTTAGCATCCTTTTGGAAAACGCCAAAATAGCTCAAGAGCTTTGGAGGCTCAGCCAGTCGGGTCATTGTTCAGAAGCCGGAAATGGCGACGACAAAACAAGGATCTGTTTAGCTGGGCTCCACCTGACGCTTCCCTAAGAAGGAACTTTCCAGAAGGGAGGCTCTTTTGCGAAAGAGGCTGCGCTCTTTGAGGCCGTCGGATCTCCGCAGGTATCGCCGAGGGGGGCCTACCTTCCCTCTTCCGCTCTGGGGGCCAACTTCTTCTGAGCTGACATGAGGACAATGGGCGGAAAGGACTCCCTGCGCCCGTCTCTGGTGCAGTAGTAGTTGTCGGCTAGCTTGTGGCTGGGTCCCACGGGGAGGCGGGGAGGCGGCTGGGTCCTACCAAGCAGGAATCGGAAGGAGACGATCAACGCGTGAAAAGGAAACATGGAAAAATCAATTGGAGGCACTTGAAGGAATGTCCTGGTTTGACCGGGCTAGAAGCAAGAGGCTGCATCCTCTCTGCAAAGAGTGGGCCACATCCTTCTCCAGGGGTCACAAAAGGGACTTCTAAGGTGGGGAGGGGTCTTGAGATGGACTCAGACCCTGCACCCACTAAGCGCCTAGTGTTTGAACCAGCCAATTACAGGGAAAAATGAAATTTCATTTTAATGAATGCCGATGAGCGCACATTCAAAGCGACAATAAAGTTATTATTCTATTCTAACACTATCAGGCAATGCCAGCCGTCATAACTGGGCATCTGTGGAGATTCTCAATCATCCCGGTCATGGTTGTTCCAAATATATTTTCCCAAAATCAAGAAGAGAAACAACCTGGAACTGAGGAGGAATTCCCTGACAGGGCAGACAATTAACCAGTGGAACAACTTGCCTCCAGAAATTGCGAATGTTCCAACCTTGGAAGTTTTTAAGAAGAGACTGGACAACCATTTTCCTGCCTCAGCAAGGGGTTGGACTAGAAGACCTCTAAGGCCCCTTCCAACTCTGTTGTTCTGTTCTGTTTAATTCTAATTCTAATTCTAATTCTAATTCTAATTCTATCCCATCCCATCCCTATCCCTATTCAAAAGGCAACTGGACTTTCTTGGGGTTTTTTCCCTTGAAAACGTTTCTTCAGTTCTAACTGAAGTTCTAACTACAGTATTGAGTTAGAACCGAAGAAGCTTCTTGGGTGAGGAGCAAAACATTTTCAAAGAAAAAGAAAAAACAAACAAACAAGGAAGTCTGGTTGCCCTTTTTGAAAAGCACCTTTGGGACAATGAACAATGGGCCAAACTGATCAATGCCCTTGAGCCGAGTGGGCAGTGTGATACAGGGCCGCATCCAAAGCATTCAGTGGTCTTCCGAGTGGATTCCTCTGGGCTGGGCTGTCCCTGATGGCCTTCCTGGAGACTGGGCTTTGCCCTCTGGCCTGGGGGATCGGAGTTGTGGAGCCCATAAAATGGTTGTGCAGGTAGACCTTCACTTATGACTCTTATTCAGTTCAATCAGAATAGAGCCAAAGGTGCTTTTTTCAGGAGGAAACTTGAATTTCTTATTTTTTTCATTAAAGACGTTTTCACTTCTCGTTCAAGAAGCTTCTTCAGCTCTGACTGGAGACTTTTAGCTGTGCCCTCTGGGATGGACACCCTTCGAATGATGTAGGAACAGATTTCCAGAAAAATTGAGGCCTGTAGGAACCATTGTTGTAGACCAGAGACAGATGATGTCCTCAGCAATTCCAAGAAGGCTTCACCCCCATTTGCACCACTCAGGTGACCCTGAGCACACAGGTAAACCTCCAGGTGGCCTCAACGACCCTCTAAGTCTAAAAGGATGCAAATGACCAGCTGTCTGCAAGGAGTATAAATCCTTCCATCCCCCACCATCCAGTCAGAGCCGAAGAAGCTTCTGGGATCAGAAGTGAAAGGTCTTCAAAGAAAGAATGAAGGAAGTCCTGTTGCCTCCTGAAAAAGCACCTTTGGGACAACCATGACTTGGATGACCAAGAATCTCCATAGACAATTCCACAGGCACCCCTGTTATAAACAGATTAACAGAATTGGGAGGGACCTTGTAGGTCATCTAGTCCAACCCCACCTCACCCCCAGCCCAAGCAGGAGACCCTCCACCATTGCTGACAGATGGCAGCCCAGTCTCTTCTTCAGAGCTTCCAGTGATGAAGCTCCCACAACTTCTGAAGGCAACTTCTGTTCCATGGGTTGATTATTCCCACTGTCAGAAAATTTCTCCTAATTTCTTGGTTGAATCTCTCTCTTTCATCAGTTTCCATCCATTGTTCCTTGTCTGGCCTTTGGGTGCCTTGGGAAATGGCTTGATCCCTTCCTCCTCTCTGTGGCAGCCCCTCAAATATTGGAAGGCTGCTATCCTGTCTCCCCTGGTCCTTCTCTTCCCTTCACTAGACTAGCCATGCCCTGTTCCTGTTATCATTCTTCATGTGTTTTAGCCTCCAGTCCCCTCATCATCCTGGTTGCTCTTCTCTGCACTTTTTCTAGAGTCTAAGGTTATCTAAGGTTCCAATTGTGTAAATGATTTTGGGCAACAGGCACCAGAACTATAAATGGTTTAAATCAGGACATTCTTTCTCCAGTAGCACTGTAACCAACCCCACACACTTAACGGAGGCTTTTAAACTCTCTGATCCGGAGCCGCTCCCTTGTGGAGACTTGAGCCACGGCTGAAGTACAGAGCTTTTTCTAACGTCCTGCCGAGAATTACCTTTTGGAGATCTCTGTGTAGCGCAGCTGCAGTGTAGCTTGGAGGTCTCGCTGTTGAGAGAGAGAGAAGAATAGAATAGAATAATAGAGTTGGAAGGGACCTTGGAGGTCTTCTAGTCCAACCTTCTGCGTAGGCAGGAAACCCTACACCCCTTCAGACAAAGGGTTATCTAATCTCTTCTTGAAAACCTCCAGTCGTGGAGCAATGAGTGAGAGTGTGAATGAGTGAGAGAAGCTATTCATCTAAAGTGCAATATCTCAAATGCAAAAAAAACAAAACCCCAACTCTCTGCAGATACAGTTCTACAAAGGAATCACAGAGTCTGTCATCTGAACCTCTTGTTAACTGTCTGGTTTGGCACAGCAACCAAACAGGACAGACCCAGACTTCAACGGATAGTTAGGACTGCAGAAAAAACAATGGCAACCAGCCTGCCCCATTAAGAATCTGTATACTGCATGGATCAGAAAGAGGGCTGAGAAAACATCTACAGACCCCCTCACATCCTGGACATAAATTGTTTAAAATTCTTCTCCACTCTGGATGCCGTTAAAAGGGCACTGCATGCCAAAACAATGAGGCACAAAGATAGTCCCCCCCCTCCCTCCACTCTGCTGAACACCTGACTCCCACAGCACTGTCTTAGGCCTAAAGATATTTTACCGATGTAGTAGGGCTGCACTGCTATCATCCTTCTCATTGACTAGTACCTTCTATTGGCATCTATGCTTTATCTCTTGTTGTATTGTAGAAAGTCAGCACCTCCCACCACCTCCTAGAACAGTGTTTCTCAACCTTGGTAGCTTGAAGATGGGTGGACTTCAACTCCCAGAATCCCCCAGCCAGCGCTGCTGGCTGGGGGATTCTGGGAGTTGAAGTTCACCCATCTTCAAGCTTCCAAGATTGAGAAACACTGTCCTAGAAGAATGAACTATTTTGAGGAATATTAAAAAAAGGCAGAATTTTATATTTCCCTAAATGAGAAATGGAGAAACATGTTTTTTAGAGGCAGGAAGCAGCCCCCAAGTCTTTCTTAATAGCCGAGACCAGATGCCAGCACTTAAGAGATAACGAGCTTATTGAAAAAGGAAGGCATGCATCTAGATAGCTCTATTCATAGGCAAAGCAAATACTGCAGACAGAAATCCTTTCAAGACAGGATATTTTGAAACTCCCTGCAGCAAAGTCTGAACAAAGGCAGAAGTACAGAGCCTTGGTAGTACAGTGGTCTAAAGCACCCTGTTATTAAGACCAGCTGCCTGCAATTACTGCAGGTTCGAATCTCCCCAGGCTCAAGGTTGACTCAGCCTTCCATCCTTTCTAAGGTAGGGAAATTGAGGACCCAGTTTGTGGGGGCAATAAGTTGACTTTGTATAAAATATACAAAAGGATGAAGGCTATTGCTTAACGCATTGTAAGTCGCCCTGAGTCTCCGGAGAAGGGCGGCATATAAATCAAATTAAAAAAAAAAAGAAAAAGAAGGGTAGGATTAGCCCTCACTCAAGATCCAACACAGGAGGAAAGCCATTAAGAGACAATAGGAATTGCCCAACACCCTTTCAGGACACAAGCCCCTTCACTGCATCAACCCAGAGCAGCCCAAACTTCAACCAAACCTGGGAGCTCAGACAAACACCTAGGATTTGCATTCCCTCTTTTGCCTATAGAGCCAGCTATGACCCCTACATGACCCCATGGGAATCTGGCAACAGCCAATAGAATGCATGTTCTTGCACAGGAACAGGAAGCTCAAGTGCAAAGCCCAAGAGAAGGTATAACCCCCCCTACTCTCAACTCCACGTGGTCAGCTGCCTAGAACCCATGTGGTTCTGCTTCATCATTAAACCACCTTTCCAATCAGCCTCCATTGACAGCTTCCAGTGTCTTTCTTTCCCGGCTTGGAACTGAACCAGATGGATATTTCTTCCCATGGTTGTAACTATGATCTACGATCTATGGTCTACCACTCTGTTGCTTGTATGTACAGTGAGAGCTTCTGCACCGGAGACAAATTAATTAATTAATTAATTAATTAATTTTTTCAATTTGTATACCGCCCTACTCCCTAAGGACTCATTCCTCGTGTGTCCAACCACACTTGGCCAATAAAGAATATTCCATTCTATTCTATATCTGAGCCGCTACATTCCTAGAAACAGTTCAAAAACACAAAGTCTATTCAAGTGATAGAATAAACACAGACACCCTCTCAACTGAGCGCCGTTAAATAAGAATACAGGTAGTCCTTGACTTACAACAGTTGGCTTAGTGACATTCAAAGTTACAACGGCACTGAAAAAAACTGACGTAGGGCCATTTTTCACAGTTATGACCTTTGCAGCCTCCCCATCGTCACGTGATCCACATTCAGACGCTTGGCAACTGGTTCACACATATGACGGTCGTAGGGTCCCAGAGTCACGTGATCCCCTTTTGCGACCTTCTGATGTGCAAAGTCAATGGGGAAGGCCAGGTTCACTGAACAACTGTGTGGCTAACTTATCCACTGCAGTGATTCACTTAACAACCGAGGCAAGAAAAGTCGTAAAATGGGGCTCAATTGGGGTCGTACGTCGAGGACTTCCTGAAGTTTGGTGTAAAGCGCAATTAATCCTCTGCCATTCAGAATAGCTCTGGACAGAGAGATGGGAGGGGCATGTAAATTTGACAAATAATAATCCTGCTCCCAGTCCAGGAAAATCAGTAAAACCCCTAAAATTATGGCCAGGGGGTGGGAAGACCAAATAGCAGATAGAGATGCCCTTCCTTCCTTCCTCTTCTTTTTCTTTCTCTTTCCTTATTTATTTTCCTTCCTTCCCTTTTGGAAAGGAGGAGACCCCTTCCCTTCTTCCCTTCCCTTTCCTTCTGGAATAGACCTTAAAAGGCATAAAGCAGCTCCTGGCACCTTTCACCCGAGCCTCTGCTCCTTAGCTCTCATCCCACCATTTAGAAATGTCTTAGAACCGAAGAAGCTTCTCGGAGGAGAAGTGAAACATCTTCAAAGAAAAACCATAAAGTCCAGTTGCCTCTTGAAAAGAAAAAGAAAAAAAAAGCCCCTCTGGGATCATTTAGAAACGTTTATTTACAATTAATAGTTACACCTGGCCTCCTACACCCGAGTTCCTCAAACCTTAAGACTTCAACTCCCAGAATCCCCCAGCCAGCATGCCTCAGAGTTTGCGGAAGTGGGCAGGATGCAAATCTTGCAAATAAATATCCCAAATCCCAAATTTGGAACATTTTAGACTACAACAGAATAACAGAGTTGAAAGGGATCCTGTGGTCATCTAGTCCAACCCCCATAAGTATTTCTTCAAAGGCAGCCATTTTTAAGGTAGGTGGACTTCAACTCCCAGAATCCCTCACCCAGCCACTCTCCGAGAATGTCCCAAGCGGACTGAGGAATTCTGGGAGTTGAAGTCTAAAAGGGGCCACTGCTCGATTGGTCCAACCGGAAGGCCTTTGCCGCGCGGAAACTACAAAACCCAGGAGCCCTCGCGCGGGGAAAAGGGCGGGGTTTAAGGCGCGAGGCCCCGCCCCGCGCTCAGGGTCGCTGGGGATACGCCCGGCGGGGCCGGGCAGGCGTTCGTCGGACCTTCCGAGGAGGCGGAATTGGGGAAAACGGCCGGCGCCCCCGCTCGCCCTTACCCCGGCCAGAAAGTTGCGGATAAGGCGGATGATGCCGGTGGCCGACGCCATCTTGGCTTCAAGGTTGCGCGCTGCGCGGAGCACGCAGGGGACGCCAGGCCCCGCCCTCCGATGGGCGGGGTTACGTGGCACGCCGGAGAGAAGGGCGGAAGAGACGAAGCGCGGCCTCGCGCGGTGCATGCTGGGAGGAGGGGAGAGGGAAGAATGAAAGGGAAGAAAACAAAATGCGGAGGTTTTTTTTTTTTAATACCGGTGTTTTTCTTTCTCTTTTTAAAATGTTATTTTTTTAAAAAAATTTCCAAACTTATTGCCAGTGTTTCTCAACCTGCACACTGGGGAGATGGGAGGACTCCACTTCCCAGAATTCCCCATTCGCTCTGATGCCATTGCTGGCAAGGAAGCCGCCCAGAGTTCACTGCAATAGAGGCAAATAAATACAGGCAATGCCAATCTTCATTCTGCAGGAAGCTGGCTCAGCGCCACTAACAACTATGGATGAATGAATGAATGAATGAACAAACAGTCCTCAACTTACAACACTTCGCTTACTGACAGTTTGAAGTTACAATGGTAGTTATGACCATTTTTCACAGTTATGGCCATTGCAGCATCCCCCGCCCAGGGTCACAGGATAAAAATTTGGACGCTTGGCCACTGACTTATGATGGGTGGCCGTGTCCCCGGGGGTCACATGACCCTCTTTTGCAACTTTCTAACAAGCAAAAATCAATGGGGAAGCCAGATTTATTTCACAAACCGCGTTACACCAACTTAAGTGCAATGATTCACTTAACAAATGCGGTGAGGAACATCGTAAAATGGAGCAAAAGACAAATTTCTCACTTTGCAACATAAATTCTGGGCTCAATTGTGGTCGTAAGTCGAGAACTACACGTAAATTTAAAAAATGTGAATAACTGAATAAAAGCCTCCAAGGCTGGGGAGGGGCTATAAAAATAAAATGAAATGAAATAAAAATTTAAAACTTCGAGTCGCGGGAATAAGCCCTCTCGTTCTCTCTCTGCTGCCCCCTGTGGCCTTGCGCGGCAAGGCAGCCCGTATCCGTGCGGGGGGCGGGGCCGAGCCATCAGCTCCGCCTCTGCAAAGAAAGCCATAGGAAAAAAAAAACAACAAACAGCTTTCCCGCGCGGGGCCTGCCGGGAAGGAGCCCCTCGCGCGGAGAGCGGACCTCTCGCGAGACTTCCCGCCGAGGCTATATAAGGGCGCGGCCCGAGCGCGGGGATCTTCTTCCGCTTCCGCCGCCGCCGCCGCCGCCTGAGCAGCCATGGACACCAGCCGCGTGCAGCCCATCAAGCTGGCCCGCGTGACCAAAGTGCTCGGCCGCACCGGCTCCCAGGGGCAGTGCACGCAGGTGGGCGGCGGAGGGCCCGAGGGGAGGGGCGGGGCGGTGGAGCCTCCAGCGGCGGCGGCAGTCTACCTGACGTCCTTCTCTCTTTCTCTCAGGTGCGCGTGGAGTTCATGGACGACACCAGCCGCTCCATCATCCGCAACGTGAAGGGCCCCGTCCGCGAGGGGGACGTCCTGACGCTGCTCGAGTCCGAGCGAGAGGCCCGAAGGCTGCGCTGAGGCCCGCGGGTGGGGGGGGCAGGGTAAGAGGCGGTGGGGGGGCAAAAGGGTGGGAGGGGGTGTAAGGGGAGGGGTGGGGTCGAGAGGAGGAGGGGGTCGTGGGGGTAAAAGAGGAAGGGTGGGGGGCAGGGTAAGAGGCGGGGGGGCAAAAGGAGGGGAGGGGTGGGGTCGAGAGGAGGAGGAGGGGTCGTGGGGGGTAAGGGAAAGGGTGGGAGGGGGAGGTAAGGGGAGGGAGGCTAGAGGGGGGGTCGTAAGGGAGGGGGATAAGAGTGGGGGATGGGAGGGGGCCCCGGGGGGGGATCGAGAGGGGAGGGGGGTTTAGAGGGAGAGGGGAATAGGGGTGGGGGGTGTTAAGAGGGTTGAGAGGCAGGGTACTGGGGGGGTTAAGAGGGGGGAGGGGGCTCGTGGGTGGTCGATCTGACAGTACCTGACTGCCCCCCCTCTCTTTCCCCACAGGTCGAAGGACGGAGAGCCGCCTCTTGTTTCCCCCACCTGCCTGGCCAACCAGTGATGAGCCACCAAATGTGTGGAAATAAAAGAAAATCTGGGTTTTTGACCTCGGCCTCAGGTGGATTTTTTACTTTGCTTGAAGATTCCCGCCCCCTCCTCTGTTTTGGGAGTGGGTGTCCACACATACACACCCCGCCTTCAGTGGGAAAGAGGGGGAGAAAAGGGAATAATGGAGGAAGGGACCTTGGAGGTCTTCTAGTCCAACCCCCTGCTCAAGGAGGAAAACCTAGACCATTTCAGACCAGTGGCTGTCCAGTCTCTTCTTAAAGCCTCCAGTGATGGAGAACCTACAACTTCTGATGGCATGTTGTTCCATTGGTTAATTGTTCTCGATGTATGGAAATTCCTCAATCCTAGTTTGGTTTCTCTCCTTGATGAATCAGAATAGAGCGGGAAGGGACCTTGGAGGTCTTCTAGTCCAACCCCTTGCTCAAGCAGGAGACCCTAATTAATTTCAGACAAGTGGCTGTCTAGTCTCCTTAAAAACCTCCAGCACCCACAGCTTCTGGTGGCAGGTTGTTCCACTGGTTAATCTCACGGTAAGGAAATTTCTCCTTATTCCTAGGCTGGTTCTCTCCTTGATGAATCAGAATAGAGATGGAAGGGACTTTCTAATCCAAGCAAGAGACCCTGTACCATCGGTCTCTCCTTGAAAACCTCCAGGAATGTGGCTCCCTGCAAAGGGAGATGCAGGACGGTCATTATTTTAGGGCCTTACTTTCCTCTGCTTTGCTCTTATCCTCTTATCGTCCCAACCTGAAGATCAATTGCATATTTCTGGTGATTTTCTGGAGAATTCTTTCAAGGTTTTATCCTCAAGCTTTTTGGAAGCGGTTTGCCATTTCCTCCTCCTGAGAAGGGCCGGTCTGAAGTCACCCGGCTGGCTTTGTGCTCAAAGGGGAACTGGAACTTGCCCCCTAATTCAGGGCCTTTAATCCCAACACCAAATTGGTTTCTCTACAGTTTGCATCCTAATTAATATTCAGTCCTTTAATTTAGCCCCATTTTAGAACATAGAATGACAGAGTTGGAAGGGACCTTGGAGGTCTTTTAGTCCAACCCCCCCCCCCTTCTCAAGCAGGAGACTGTAGACCATTTCAGACCATTGGCTCTCCAGTGTTCTCTTAAAAGCCTCCAGTGATGGAGCAGCCACGATTTCTGAAGGTAAGCCCTTCCACTGGTTGATGGCTCTAAACTGTCAGGAAATGGCTATTTAGTTCTAAGGGGAGGAGAGAAAATCTTCTTTCCAGAGGGGCCGGGTATGGAGTGAGCTGGAAAGGGGGCAGAGAAAGGCCTCCCTCGAATGATGGGGAGCATGTCCAGGCCATCCAAAGGGGTCCCATCGCTGGATGTGGCAAGGACAACTTGGCAGGAGAGAAGAAGGCCCTTCCTGACTGGAGCAGGGACTGGAGGTTTCAGTCATGGTGGCTGGCTGGAGGAATCTGGGAGTTGGAGTCCAGCTGCCTTCTGCAGGAAAGGCTGCTTTGTAGGAGGGAGGGGAGTATTCAGGGAACACCAGATCCCATCTTCCACAGAGGCAGGGCGTGGAGTGAGCTGGAGAGCCTGGAAGGGGGCAGAGAACGGCTTCCAAGAGGAGTGGGAGTGGGTCCTGGCCATCCAAAGGAGAAAAAGTTGGGGGTCCCCTCACTGGTTGTGGGAAAGAGAGGTTGCTGACAGATCAAAAGGCCATCCTGGGCTCCTGATTGGGGCAGGGATAGGAGGAGGCTGGCAGCTCCTCGGGAGGATGGATACGTTGCTTCAGGGGTCTTCCCAGGTGGGGGCTGCTTGCTGCCACCTGGCCCATCTGGTTCTTCCCCGCCTGGCCCTCTCTCTGGGTCTGGGTCTGTCATTGAGTTTGCAGCCTGATGGGAAAGTTTTGGCCTGCTTTGGCAGGAGCACCCGGGAGAAAAACCTGCTGGTGCTAAAATGTTTTAAGAACTGCCTCCCTAAGGGGTTTGTGGCTTCTTCATCGCCACCTCTCAAGGATGGCTTAAGTGGCCCAGTGCAGGCGGTTGGACTAGATGATCTTTGGAGTCATTCTCAAACTCGATTCCCCTCCTGAGGATGGCTTGGATGGCGAAAGAGGATGAGAGAGCCAAGGGGGCGGGAGTCCTCGCCACATCTGGCCCTTAAAATGTCTTCCTTTGGGTGAGGTTTTCCCTTTTTGACAGCTGTTGCGTTGTCTGGGCAGGATTTGTTGGGAGACTGGCCCTTTCAAACTAAGTTAGTCTAAAGTGACAAGAGGATCATTTGGTACCAGTAAAGGAGAATATTTATGGCTTGGGGATGAAAGGAGGGCTCCCTGGTGCTCTCTGAGCTTCCTGTGGTTTTCTTGCAGGCGTTTCATGACCCAACCAGGGAACATCCTTAGTGTTAGAAGGGGGGGGGGGGTTTACTGTCAGTTAATATTCTGCTGTCTTGCTCTGTCAGGGTTGGTGGGGGTGGTGAGAGCAAACCCCGCTCCTCACTAGCACTGATGATGTTACCTACTTTGGGTCATGAAACGTCTGCAAGAAAACGGCCAAGCTCGGAGAGCACCAAGGATGACCTTTGCTAGTCTCATTTCTGACTTAACATTTGATTAAAAGGCACCAACTCACAAACGTGTCTGCTTACTAGTTTGCTTCTAATTTTCGGCACATTCAATTAGTGCCGCCTTCTCCAACATTCCCCAGAAATTCTGGCTTTTAACCTCGGGAGCCGTCAACACATGTGAAGGACGCCATTGGGGGAAGGAGGGGGCCTGTGTTGTTTGTAGCTGCGTGGCATCAAAGCTTCACAAACGTCTCGCTCAGCGGATGCGTCTTTATTGGAAAAACTGAGTTGGGGTCACACTCCTTGCTGATACGCCTTGTGGGGAGGAATAGGGCGAATCTGACCTCTAGCAAGGCCCCCGTTTGAAACAGCTGAATGGTATGGAGACTGGATTTAACAGCCACTTTAGAAAATTTGCTCAGTGGAATACAGGTAGTCCTGGGGGCCCTTACGATCATTAGTTGTGATGTTCATAAAATGAGTCTTCTATCTGACCCACTTTTACCTGGAGGTCCTTAAGCAAATCATGATTAAATGACACTGCAACACTGCAGTTAAGCAAATGTTGGTACAGCCAGTTTGCAATGAGGCAATTTTTGCCAAAAAAACAGGAAGCAAATGCCCGTTTTCAGGAAAAAAAAAAAAGTCATAAATTGAGGTTATGTGGTGGGTGGGATGCTGCAAATGTGGAGCGGCTATTGAGCCCCCAAAATGCGGCCATGTATTGGTGGCACCAGTGGCCATCAGGTCTTTGCAAATGTGTCTCATAAGTACCTTTTTTGGGGGGCGGGGGTGTCTGTCGTAACTTTGACAGATTGCAAGTCAAGGGTTTAAAAGTTACCTTTCACGCCCTCCAACTTAGTTCATTTGGAAATTATTCCAGGGACCACCTGTCTCGTTTCTCTTTCTTTTGTGTGCTAATTGTCTCAGCGAGTCTGGAGCCATCTTTAAAATCAAGACCCACCACGAATATTTTACACCCAATGGCCTGTGAATGAATTGCCTGAAATGTCCGGCAATATCCTCTCTCCCCTCCCAAGTTTGACTCGACCATCTGCTGGAATCGCCTGAGACAGGAATAAAAGTGTTACGGGATTTTATTCTAGCCAGATAAAAATTGGGATAGGTAGTTTCTAGTCCTCATGGAGCACTCCACCCAGTTTTGATTATACGGTTGGAGATTTGCCTGGCGGATGCCTCCCCCCTCTTCCCCTCACTTGGGAAGAGGCCTTGGCCCCCAGCCCCCGCTGTCCAGCTTCGCTCCGTGTGCGCGGAGCGAGAATTTTGCACGCGGCAAGTCTTTTTTTTTTTTGCACGATAAAACAGGTGACTGCTTTTCCCTGATGATTTCCTGTGGGTGGGACTGAGGACACGGTCAGATTGACCAGGTGGGTGGCCCAAAATAGTGAAGCTGGCCCAGGGTGAGCCTCACCCCGAAGGGATCCCAAGCGCCCGCCAGAGCATGTGCAGGGAGAGGTTCGTAGTGGTGCGGGAAGCATCTCCTGGAGTTGGGGGCTTTCTCTTGGGTTGCGGGTCCTTCTGGCCAGGGGGAGGCAGCTGCAGGCAGGATAGGATGGTTCAGCTGCCTAGGATTGCAGCCGAATTCTGTCACGGTCCCGTCCTGTGAACAGAGACAAAAACAATTGTTTAAGAGGCTGAATCCCGATTTTGTCTGCAGGCTGTCCAGCCAACGGGGAAAGACCCTCTTGATGTAAACCAGAGCCCTTCAAACTTGGCAGCTTTAAGACTTGTGGACTTCAACTCCCAGAATTCTCCAGCCAGCTATGCTATGCTGGCTGGAGAATTCTGGGAGTTGAAGTCCACAAGTCTTAAAGCTGCCACGTTTGGGGACCCCTGATGTAAGCTCTGTTCAGTTAGGCAAACCAAGGAATTGGCATTCTCTAAAACTTTTGACCCAGCCTCTGCGATTGTGCTTGGTGTCTGTTGTGGGGACTCAGCCTTGGTTCCCCTGCGCAGGTTGAAATCTAACAGGTGAAAAGTCTCTAGCGATTCTCAGTCCTCCAGGTCGTGGTTGCCCCAAAGGTGCTTTTTCAGGAGGCAACTGGACTTTTCTTGTTTTTTTCTTTTGAAGACCCTGCAGACTACAAAAACTGCAAAAACATTACAGACTACGGGAGGCTTTAGTGCACCACTCGGGTGACCCTGAGGACACAGATGAACCTCCGGGTGGCCTCAAGGACTCTCCAAAAGGATGCCAATGACCAGCTGTCTGCAAGGAATATAAATCCTTCCATTCCCCACCCTCCAGTCAGAGCTGAAGAAGCTTCTCATCTGAGAAGCGAAACGTCTTCAAACGAAAAACCAGAAAGTCCAGTTGCCTCTTGGGAAAAAGCACCTTTGGGACAACCATGACTGAGAATCTCTACAGATTTTTAGCTATGCAATTTGGGATGAACCCCCTTTGAATGGTGTGGGAGTTAGGAATGGATTTCCAGAGGAAAAAATTGCAGACTACAGGAGCCAGGTGACCCTGAGGACATAGGTAAACCTCCAGGTGGCCTCAACGACCCTCCAAAAGGATGCAAATGACCAGCTGTCTGCAAGGAGTATAAATCCTTCCATTCCCCACCATCCTGTCAGAGCTGAGGAAGCTTCTCAGATGAGAAGCGAAACGTCTTCCAAAGAAAAAGCAAGAAAGTCCAGTTGCCTCCTGAAAAAAGCACCTTTGGGATCTAACAGGTGACAAATCTTGAGTTCCAGAGAAACTAAGGGAGGAATGCTGGCTGTTGGGGAGACCTGGAGCCCTGCAAAGGAGATGCCCTCACCTGTCTGCAGACTGTGTGAGGTGGGCGGATATCAGAGCTGCGAGGTTGTCGTGTCCGGCCTCCACCGCAATGGCCACAGCATCGTTGCCGTCCTGTAAGAGAGTGTTAAGCAAGTTTGAGTGGCGGCTGGACCACAAAGGGCAGTTCTGTTTCCAAAATTAAAAAATAAATTAGTCTAGCAGCTATTCATTTTTATGAAAATGCTTAATTCTCTTGATTCTGCTCCTTGATATTTGAATATGGAAACCCCCCAAGTTTTAATGACTTTCAGGCTTTTGAGGCGATTTTCATTTCCTTCTCACCTTGTGAGGTGGGACAGTGGATCATTAAATCACGGCTGGGAGATCCCTTCCACAGGCGGGACAGAGACAGGTTAAAAGGGGTTCCCTAAATAATTGTACAGGAACTGCTCGACTTGCCACCACAATGGAGCCTCCGCCCATAATGGTCGTACGGTGTGGGATAGCCGTAAAGCATGTCACCTGTGTGATCGACTCAACTTTATGCCCATTTTTGTGGTGGTTATAAGGCATCCATCGTGGTCGTGAAGTGAGCACCAGAGCTTATTACGCAAATCCATTCTTTGCTATGAGCCAGTTTTGCTGAAAAATGGAAATGCCATTTTGTTTGACAAAAACATATTAAAATGTGGTTGCAAGAGCCGGGATGCTGCAAACATCCGAAAGGCAGCCATGGGATGGTGGCGGGAGGGTGATGGCCACTGACGCTTCAGAAGCGGGTCGTAAGTACCCCTGGGGAGGCCTGTCGTAGCTCCGAATGGCCACTAAGTAATTGGTCCTAAATCAAGGATATTGATGTTCATTTCATCTAAGAGTTTGTGGTTGGAATTGGGGTGCATTAAACAGCACCATGGCCATGTGGGTAGAGGGCTGAATGAAAAGCTACTGCAAAGTCTTAGTTCCCAGAACTTTAAATTGAAGGAAAACTAGAAATTTTGGGTCCCCCCCCCCCAAGAGTTCAGCTTTGGAATTAATGCCAAAATAGGAAACTAGAGAGGAGAAAACAACATGGATGAAGATTTTTTTTTTATTTTTTTTTACAAAAGATGATCCTTTAAATACTTTTCCTATCTTTCTTTCTTTCTTTTCTTTTATTGGATTTGTATACCGCCCTATTCCCAAAGGACTCAGGGTGGTGAACAGCCACAGAATAGCTCAGTGGCCCCTGATCTTTCTGGTTCTGCGGATGGGGGGCAGGAGAGAGGATGGTTTCGCACACAGGCCCATCACTTCCACAAATGCAGTTTGCGCATGGGCTCCGTTTTGGGTTGCGGACTGGGGGTTGAGGACCCCTGACGTAGCTTATGATGCTTTAAAAAAAAAGTCCAATTCCAAATCGGCATCTACAAAGAGTTAAAAGAGTTTACTGAGTTTGTTAGGTTTGGGAGAGCCTCCTTTGGGAACGTTGCCATGCTGAGGACTAGCGGCTTGAGACAAGGGCCCAGCCGGATGCAGCGACTTACATGATCCACGATGGAGGCGTCGCAGGCAGGCTGCGCCAGAAGCAGCTGCACGGTTTCTGCCCGGCCGTGCTCGCAGGCGCACATGAGCGCGGTGGAGCCCTCCTCGTCCTGCAGGTTGACGTCTGCTCCGCATGCCAGGAGGGCCTCGACCATCTCTTGCCTCCCGTGGCTGACCGCCAGCATCAGCGCCGTCTGGCCGGCCTGCAACCCCAATGGAAACGGGTACAAGGGCTTTGCTTTTGGAGAGAGTGCTTCCGAGCATACCCAGAGCGCCCTGCTTCCCATTGAACTCTCTCCAGTCCCAGAGAGAGAGGGGGGAGGGGAGGGGGGCGCCTTGTCCCCTGAGAGACCTACTTGACTGGCCTTGGCATTGACGTTGCCCAGGTCGAAGAGGTGCCGGACTACGGCCATGTCGTCCTGCCGCTCCATGGTTGCCAGCGCGGCCAACATCAGGGCTGTGTAGCCTGCTTTATTCTGGTGGTTGATGTTGCAGACACCTTATTTTTTTGGGGGGAGAAATTGGTGGTGAGGACATGAGGGGAGAGAAGCCCCCATCAACCCTAAGCGGCCTTTCTGGTCTCCAGTGGCCCACAGGCACCGCATTGGGGAAGGTGGAGATGCTCCCAAAGTAACCGGGAATCGTTCAGGTGAGACTGGTGGGAAGGGGCTTTTTTTGAGGTGGGGGGGGAGAGACTGGCTCAAAAACAGGAACTGTCAGAGGGACCTCGGAGTCCTAGTGGACGATCCCTTAAACACGAGCCAGGCGTGTGCAGCAGTGGCAGCAGCCAAAAAAGCCAAGACAATCCTGGCTTTTGTATAAATACAGGCATAGAATCAAAATCTCATGAAGTATTAATAATGCTTTATAAACCTTTAGTAACGCCACACCTGGAATACCTGCGTCCAGTTTTGGTCACCGTTAATATAAAAAAGCGGTTGGGACTTTGGGGGAAAAAAAGTGCAAAGAAGAGCAATTGAGATGATTAAACGCCTGGAGACTAAGACGTAGGAAGAAGGGCTGCAGGATTTGAGTTTGGCCAGTCTAGAGAAAAGGAGGACTAGAGGGGAAGATAGCTGTATTCCGGTATTTGAGGGGCTGCCCCAAAGAAGGGGGGGGGTGTCAACTTATTTTCCAAAGCCCCTGAGGGCAGGACAAGAAGCAACAGATGGAAACTAATCATAAGGACAGAAACAACGTAGAACTGAGGAGAAATTTCCTTACAGTGAGAAAAATTAGCCGGTGGAACAACTTGCCTCCAGAAGTTGTGAGTGTTCCATCGCTGGAGGTTTTTAAGAAGAGACTGAACAGCCACTTCTCTGAAATGCTAGAGGGTTTCCTGCTTGGGCAGGGGGCTGGACTAGAAGATCTCCAGGGTCCCTTTCCGCTCTTCCATTCCAGGGGCCCGTTGGAAGTGTGGGGGAGCCTTTAGAGAACCACCTGCCTCACTTATAGGGCAGATTTGAGAAAGGGGGGGACCTGTGTGGGGTGGGGTGGGGGGGTCACCTGTGTCGAGGAGGAGCCGGACGATGTCGAAGTTGGAGTGGGAGACGCTGTAGTGGAGCGCCATGTTGCCGTTGCCGTCGGAGAGGTTGATGACGTGGGCCAGGAGTGCCGGGGAGAGCTCGCCCAAGGCCTGCAGGTATTTGGCCACCTTGCTGGCCCGGGAGGTCTTCTGGCTGGACACCCGGAACCATTCCCGCAGGATCAGGCTGCTGCTGGACAGCTGGGGGGGGGCAAGCGGAGCAGAGGTCAAAGTGCGCCCCTCGGCTCCCCCGCCTCGCAGGAGGTTTCCGCTTCTGGGGCTCCTTTTGCGCTCAGAGACGGGGAGGAAACCTCGTGACTCCTGCAAGCCTGTGTTGGCCAGTTTGGAGGGGCAAAGCAGCTCTGGGATGGCCAACACGAATGGCCCCCCAAAAGCAGGGAAGCGGATGAATTAATTCGGGCTATTTGTGCAAGGATGTGGTGTCCCGCCGGGCGCAGTGCGGCTTCTGCCAGACAGGGAGTCCAGACTCTCTTGTTTGCCAGCTCTTCCGCCTCCCCCAACCCCAAGGGCCGGCTCCTGCGGCTACTCACCAGCTCTTTGCTCTTTGGGGCCCCTCTGCCGTGGCCCAGATGGGCCCTCACCACCAGGCAGGCCTCTCTCATCCACGGGCTCAGCTCAAACCTGCCGGGGAGGCCGATTGGGGTCAGCCGGCTGAGTGACCCTTTGGGGGACACAACGCATCCAGCACGGATGGCAGCCGGTGCAAGAAAACTGACCGGAACCTCCAGATGGACTCGCAAAACCAGTAGTGGCCATTTCCAGCTTAATGGTTCCGATATGGACCCCTCTGCCAAATCTTAGAACCCCCCTGAAAGCCTCTTTTTTTTGGGGGGGGGAAACAGAGGGGGCCTCCCCTCATTTCTGATCTCCCAAAAGCCAGGGTCTTCCTCTTCTACTTTTGAGGGATGCTAAGGTTTGTGATTGGCTGGTGTGGTGTCTTCTCTGGATTTTAATTCCGGTTATTTTAGATTTTAAAGTTTCTCCAGATTTTAATTTTAGTTCAAGTTGTTTTAGATTTTAAAGTTTCTCCAGATTTTAGTTCAAGTTATTTTAGATTTTAAAGTTTCTCCAGATTCTAGCTCAGATTCCTGGAGATCCACAGCAGGGCCGTTTTTCCAGACAGTCCTTCAGGGGTTGGAAGCGATTTTTCTAACCTCCAGTCCAATATTTTTCCCTCTTGCGCAGGGGGGGAGTTCAACTCCCAGAATTCCCCCGCCAGCTGGCTGTGGCATGAAGCATCGCAGCCAAGCGCAGCTTGATTTAGGGAAGAGGGGACATACGTGCCCCCTGGGCTGCTTATATGATTCCAGCCTCAGTGGCATCCCTTGCAGTTGGATGTACCCATTTTACAGAAGAGAGGAACTGAGGCTGGAAGAAGAACACGCCTGGAGTTGGTGAGGGTGGGAAAATCCAGACCTTCCCCTGCTAGGAAGGTCCAGAAGACGTCTTAGAATCTTAGAATGACAAAGAGTTGGAAGGGACCTTGGAGGTCTTCTAGTCCAGCCCCCTGCTTAGGCCGGAAACCGCATGGTTTGAGGGTCTGGGGTCCTTCACGCTCTTACCTCTCTTTGACTTTGGGAGTTGCTCCTCCATGTCCGGCAGCATCTTCAGGATCAGGGCCCAGCCTTGGGTGGCCTGGGGCTGCCTCTGTGCCCGGGCTCCCTTCCTCATCCTCGCTGCTGTCGCTGACATCCAGGCTGGCAGCAGCCTCATCCTCCTCCAAGTCACCAACTGTCTCACTGAAGGAGCTGTGGGGAGATCCCTCTCCTGGGGACCCCTCCTCCTCCTCCTCCTCCTCTTCTTCCTCCTCCTCCTCCTCACTAGAGGTGCTCTCATACCTGCCATGAGAGAGGGCGTCAGAGGAGGGCTGGGGTCCCAGGACCCTTGGATACCTGCCATGGCCCCAGGTGTGACCCCAGGCTCACAGCTGCCTTCCCGACCCCTCTGCAATCTTATCAAGACCCCCAACAGAGTCCCTCAATCAAGGCAGGGAAGCCAAAGCCCCCCTCTTGCCAGCTGGTCCTGAACAGGGCAGGGGTCTCTTCCTAGGCCTCTCTGGTACCTCCCACTCCCCTCCGAAGGACCCAAGCATGTATTCCGGATGAGGGTTCTGCAAGTGCTGGCGTTTGGGGGTAGACTGCCTCTGGTCATGGAGGCTAGATCCAAAAGGATAGGAAGCCCCTGTGGCTGAGACCAAGCTGCCAAGGAGTTGGGGGCAACATTGAGCAAGGGGACCATCAGCCACATCCTCCCTCTCCCCTCCCCCCAGGCTGTGTGGGGCCCTGCGATCGGTCCACCCCTCGGCTTTTTCTCCCACCAAAGGAAAGGAGAGGTCCGTACTCGCCATTCAGGAGGCCCACAAACTGGAGGGTCTTCTTCCCGCTGCCCCCCAACTCTGCTTTGGCCGGGCTGTCCAGCCGCTTCATTATGGACTTCAGAGCACCTGCAGAGGAAGGGGAGGGGCGGGGGAGGGGAGGATGGGGGAGGAGAGGACCCCTCATCACAATGATGTTATTACTAGATGGATACCCTGCCTTTACGGATACCGTGTTTCCCCGAAAATAAGACCGGGTCTTGTATTAATTTTTGCTCCAAAAGACACATTAGGTCTTATTTCCAGGTGGGTCTTATTTTGGGGGAAATACAGTAATAAAGGCATCCATCTGGCTGATGATCTTAACTGGGTTTTATTTTTGGAGTAGAGCTTATATTATGAGCATCCTGAATTTTTTTTTTTTTTTTTAAAATTTGATTTATATGCCGCCCTTCTCCGGAGACTCAGGGCGGCTTACAGTGCGTTAAGCAATAGCCTTCATCCTTTTGTATATTTATACAAAGTCAGCTTATTGCCCCCACAAACTGGATCCTCATTTAACCTACCTTAGAAAGGATGGAAGGCTGAGTCAACCTTGAGCCTGGTAAGATTCGAACCTGCAGAAATTGCAGGCAGCTGTGTTAATAACAGGGTGCATTAAACCACTGTACTACCAAGGCCCAAAATCATGCTAGGTCTTATTTTTGGGGAAACACATTACTCCTTGAATTACGACTGCAGCTGGGGCCTGATATGTGTGTGTGTGCGTGTGGTTTGGGGGTCTCTGTGTGGTGAGAAAAGCTGCTCTACATTTTTAGGGGCAGCAAATGTAGAGAAGTCATTTCAAGCTGCATTGTGAAGGTGTGTCTTAAGGGGGCCTCGACTGACATAGGGCAGGAGTGAGTGGGGGGCTTCAGCTTGGACCTTGTGTGCTGCACATGACGGTTGCACTCACCAGAGCCCGAGACCCCCTCTGCCCCGTTTGGCTCATGGCTGCCCTTGTCGCCCAAAGGTCGGCCAGCATCCGCTTCACCCTCTGTGGTCTGCAAAGCCAGCTGGACCGGCGTCCCTTCCTTGTCACTTGTGGGCTGCCTCGCATCTTCTGAGCTGGACCCCTCCCCAGCCGTGCCGTGATCAGGTGTTGCCGCTGTGGATTCGAGGTGCCCTGTCTGGCCCTCTTGCTCCGTCCCCAGGGGGATCGGTGACGTTTTCTGTTGTGAGTCCTTGGCAGGCTTTGCTTCTGCATTTGATCCTCCTTGCAAGTTGCAACCGACTCCTACATGGGACACTTGCAGGAAACTCTGGACGCCGGCCTCCACTGTTTCGATGTGGCTGCCCACAGCCTGGCACCGGGTGGGCGTCACAGCCTCCACGCAGGCTTCAGCCATCTCCGGACAGGCCAAGGTCGCTTGGCTGACCAGGCTGCCTGGCCTGCGGGAGCAAACCTCCACCCTCAACTCCTCCAGTTCCTCGGTGGCCTCCTTGAGGTGCCCCTCCAGCATGGCGATGACGGCCTGTTGATGCTGGACTCTCTGCTGCACCAGCTGCATCTCCTCCTCTGCGGCCGACGAAACCCCAAGGAAGGACTCCATCACCCACACCTCTGCGTCGCACGTCTCCGTCTCGCATCCAATGGCCACTTCCTGGCACGGTCTTTGGCTCCGGTAGTAGCAAACGACTTCACTCATGTCCACCTCCTCTCCGACTCCGATGGACCTCTGACCGGGCTGCTCTGCTCTTGAGGGCCGGACCCCTCCTCTGCTCTTCCCAGCCCTCTCCGGACCGGTCAGCCTCTCGGTCAGTTTCTTCAGCTCTGCAATCTTACTTGTCCTCCCTTTGGTCGTCTCTCCCTCACTCTCAGGCTGGGGCCCTCCTGTGTCCAGACAAGCAGCCCCATCTTTGAGGGCTTGTCTTGGGGGAAAGCGGAAGACCCCCGACTCCTCAGTTTCGGCCTCCCCCTTCTCCCCCAAGCCAGCCACCAGTTGCTCCTTCTCCTGCTTCAGCTGGCAGATCTGCTCCTCCAGGAGAGGGATCAACTTCACTTGCTCCTCCAGCTCCTTCAGCTGTTTGAGAGCAGCGGCCATCTGCTCTCGGACGTGATGGAGGTGTGCGGGGCTCACTGCCGGAACCGGGGTGCTCCTTCCTGAATTAGGGGGGCTTGTCTTCATGGGCTCAGCCTGGCCATCCCCAGATAGAGAGGACGCAGAGTTGGGGGGACACGTGTTGTTTTTGGAAGGGTCCGTCCTCTTTGGCACTGCAGGCCCTCCACCGGTCAGCAAACTCAGCTGTGCCTCCTCCAGCCTCCTGCTGGTCTCCAGCAAGGTGTTCTCCACCTGGTTGCCTCTCCCCACTGAATCGGGAGACGCTGGAGGGAGACGCTGGGCGGCGGGCGCAGGAGACGTCGGGAAGGAGCCGTCTTTGCCGGCGAGGTCCTTGGCTTCGTAGGAAGCAGTTCGGGGCCGTGTGGGGAAGGCGGGCTTCCCGTCCTCACTGGTGGTGGAGGAAAGGGACTCGGTGGAGGCCCAGCCCCCCATTTGGCTGCGGGGGAAGCTCTGGGCTTGCTTGGACCCCTTCGCTTTGCGATGGAGGGGCAGCTTCCGGAGGGTCTGGCCTCTCTCGATGTCGTCCACATACTTGAGGAAGTCTAGATCCAGCAGGAAGCCGTAGGGGGTTTCCACCGAGTAAGGCATCTTCTCCCTGCCCTGCTCCTGATCCGGGTACAAGAAAGGACGAGCCACACCTGGAAGCCAAACAGAGACAGCGTGAATGCTTGGCGGGGGGGTACCTGTGTATTGTTCTTGGGGAAATGACCCCTGTCCTGGGAGGACTTCACCCCCTTCAAAAAGAGACTAAGCCATTTAACTGAAACGGTATAGGGTCTTGAGCGAGGGGTTGGACTAGAAGACCTCCAAGGTCCCTTCCAACTTTGTTATTCTGTGTTCTTTGCTCCCTTCCCTCGAGTTACAGCTCCTTTGCACGGTGGCAGATAGGACAGCGCTCCAGAGGGTCAACGTCATTGCCCAGAGGATCATGGGTTGCCCTCTCCCCACTTTGGAGGAGCTTTATAGCTCCCGTGGCCTTAAGAAAGTTCAAAACATCCTTAAAGATCCATCTCATCCTGGGCGCCTTTTTTTTTTTTTTTGAACTGTTACCATCTGGCAGCCGGTACATGGCAATAAAAACAAGGACAAAAAGGCTGTAAAACAGCTTCTATCCCAGAGCAGTAACTATATTGAACTCTACTGTAGAGTGCAATATTAATGCAGTATCAGGGGTTTTCAATTTAATTGTATAGAATGTGAAGGATGTGTGTTTGTGTTTTATTTTTATAGTTCCCTTATGTATAATGTACCCTGAAGATGGCATTTAATTTCGTTGTACAAGGTGCAATGACAATAAAGTAAACTTAAACCTTTGGGGAGTTTCTGGAGCACCTCCCAGGTCACCTGGGTTCAGAAGTGCAAAAAACCCCACAGGGACCCCAAGCACTGACCCAGACTGATTGATTTGATTGATTGATTGATTGATTGATTCCTTCCTTCCTTCCTCTCCCTCCTTCCTTTCCTCCCTCCATCCCTCCCTCCTTCCTTCCTTCCCTCCTTTTTTCTTCCCTCCCCCTCCCTCCCTCCCTCCCCCTCTCTCTTTCCACTCATCTCCCAAAGACTTTCCCACATACCATTTCGGAGAAAGAGCCCAAGGGATGGGTTGAACTTCCCTGCCCCCTGGCTGGGCCTGGCAGGTGATCGCACAACCCCTCCCTGCCCTTGACAGGCCACCACCGGCCCCTGGCCTGCCTGGCAGAAACCTCTCCAGGAGAGGGCCATCGAGGAGCAGCCCTTCTCAGGGACATGACTGGGGCCAGGAAGGCCAAAGTCCGGCCCTCGGCTGCTGTCCACCTGCCCATTCCCCTTCCTGTTGGCCGAGCCCAGACAAAACAGCGGGCAAAGCCCCCCCCCTTTTGCAGGACAGGCCCCTCCAAGGACTGCCCCGCTCCATTGTTCCCAGATTCCCAGTTTTGGGGGCAGCCGTTAATTTTTCACTTTTGAAACCTCCATCTTCACCATCTGTTCTTCCTCGTTACCTGTAGAGCCCTGGTCAAGGTGTGGCACCCGGGCCATTCCTGCTTCCGGGGTCCCCCAAAGCCCAGCTCTCCCCAAGGGTGGGGTCCACCTGCAGAGAAAGAACACCGGAGTTGAAAAATCGGGTTGGTCGTGTGATAACCTGCTTAACGACCGGCATGGTTTATGACCGTAAATCTGGGCTGAATGACGGGGGTAAGTCGAGGGCCGCCTGCATTGATTCTTTGGGTCCCAGCATCAGAGATCCGAAAATGAGGAACTGCGGTTGATCAGCGGCTGAATGTGAATCATCATCAGCCCCACCGATGAGGAGGAGACCAAGACCAGTTTGAATAGCAGAATGACAGAGCTGGAAGGGGTCTCAGAGGTCTTCTAGTCCAACCCCTCCTCAGGGAGGGCACCCCATCCCATTCCTGACAACCGGCTGTCCAATCTCTTCTTAAAAATCTCCAGTGTTGGAGCCTCTAAGGCAAGAGCTGTGATGGGGCAAAGGGAGGCGGCCCAGCCTTCCGTCAGGGGACTTGGATTAGGAGCCTTGCACTGAGCAGGGGGTTGGGCTGGATGGCCTCAAGGCCCCCCCTTTTCTGCTTTCTCAGCAGAAAAGGACTATCTGTGGAAAGGCGGGGGAGGGGAAGTGGCCAAGGTGGATTTAACAAGCCTCAGCAAGGACTTTGGGCCACAAGGGCCCCCCTGATATTTATTCATACGTCTTTGCAAAATGTTATTGGTTGTGTGGGGTAACTCTAAGCGGCTTACAATCTTGTAAGTGACTTTATGTTAATTATATGTCATTGATATATATGATATAGGGTGACATGATACTATACGATACATTATATTCTATTAATATTCTATTATATTTTATTATTAATATATTACATTACATTCTATTTATTACATTATTATATTTATTAAATTATATTTATATTATATTAGTATATTACACACTACACTACATTGCATTATTAAGAATTACCTAGTGGCGATCAAAGCAGCAAAGTGTAATTATTTTGCTGCTCTTATTGCGTCATCAGATAATCGCCTGGCCGCCCTGTTTAGGGTGACCCACTCCCTGCTCCACCAGGGAGCATGGAGGACCCCTTGGAAGGAAGAGCCGAGGATTTTGTTCAGTGTCTGTATGACAAAATCACTCAGATTTGGGAAGATCTGGACTCTGACTGGGTAGATCCAGCGGGGATGACAAGGCAGGTCCTGAGAATGTTATCTGGGATGAGTTTGATCCTGTGACCCCAGATGACGTGGACAGGATTCTGGGTAGACTGAACGCGACCACATGTTTGTTGGAGCCGTCCTGGTTAGTGCTGGCTTCTCGGGAGGTGACGCGAGGCTGGCTCCAGGGGATTATAAATGCTTCGCTGGGTGAGGGTGACTTTCCCGCCACCTTGAAAGAGGCGGTGGTGAGGCCTCTCCTCAAGAAGCCATCCCTGGACCCGGCTGTATTGGCTAATTATCGTCCGGTCTCCAACCTTCGTTTTGTGGCAAAGGTTGTTGAGAGTGTGGTTGCGCGACAGCTCCCCCAGCACCTGGATGAAACGAGCCCAACTGGATCCGTTCCAGTAGGGCTTCAGGCCTGGGTACAGCACAGAAACGGCATTGGTCGCGTTGGCTGATGATCTCTGGAGGGCTCGGGACAGGGGTTGCTCCTCTGTCCTGGTCCTATTAGATCTCTCAGCGGCTTTTGATACCGTCAACCATGGTATCATGCTGCACCGGCTGGAAGAGTTAGGAATAGGGGGCACCGTGCTTCGGTGGTTCTCCTCCTTCCTCTCTGACCGTTCGCAGTCTGTGTTGGCAGGGGGGCAGAGGTCGACCCCGAGGCCCCTCATATGTGGGGTGCCACAAGGGTCGGTCCTCTCACCCCTTTTGTTCAACATTTATGTGAAGCCGCTGGGCGAGATCATCCGTGGTTTCAGGGTGAAGTACCACCAGTACCATGATGATACTCAGCTGTGCATCTCCACCCAGGACCACCCCAATGATGCCCTTGAAGTGATGTCCTGGTGCCTGGAGGCCGTGCGGATCTGGATGGGGAAACAGGCTCAGGCTCAACCCATCCAAGACCGAGTGGCTGTGGTTTCCAACATCCCAATATAGTCAGTTGGTGCCATCACTGACTATTGGGGGCGAATCACTGGCCCCCACGGAGAGGGCTCACAACTTGGGCATCCTCCTGGATTCATGGCTGTCTTTAGAAGAGCATTTGACGGCCGTGACCGGGAGGATTTTTCATCAGGTTCGCCTGATTCGCCAGTTGCGTCCCTTTCTGGATCGGGACTCCTTACGCACAGTCACTCATGCCCTCGTCACTTCCCGCCTGGACTACTGCAATGCTCTCTACATGGGGCTCCCCTTGAGGAGCACCCGGAGGCTCCAGCTGGTGCAGAGTGCGGCCGCGCAGGTGGTTATGGGAGCGACATGACGTTCCCACGTAACACCCCTCCTGTGCGAGCTGCACTGGCTCCCAGTGGTCTTCTGGGTGCGATTCAAGATGTTGGTTACCACCTTTAGAGCACTCCATGGTTTAGGAACTGGTTATCTACGGGACCGCCTACTACCACCAGTAGCCTCCCACTGGCCGGTACGCTCCCATAGAGAGGGGCTCCTCCGGGTGCCGTTGGCCAAACAATGTCAACTGGCGGCCCCCAGGGGGAGAGCCTTCTCTGTGGGGGCACCCACTATCTGGAACGAGCTCCCCCCGGAGATACGGAGGATCCCGGATCTGCGCACCTTCCGTCGCGCTCTCAAGACTTTTTTATTCCATCAGGTTGGCCTGGCCTAATATTTTCCCTTTCCTGCCTTTTTAAAACGCAAATTTTAATTTGTTCTTAATTTATTGGAGTGTTTTAAATCTGTCTTCAGCCAAATTGTTTAATTCAGTTTTAAATTTTGTATTATGTGTCTTTATCCTGTGGCTGTTCACCGCCCTGAGTCCTAGGCGGTATACAAATCAAATAAACTATAACTATAAACTATTATATTACTATTAATAGAGAAGAGTTCGTTGCTGCCGCGGTGCTCAGGAGGGGAAGCCACAGCAGCTGCAGATGTGCAGAGGGAGCTGCCCGGTGAAACAGCTGGGAGGGGGAGGGGGCAGAGCTGAGCAGGTCAAGGCGAGGAGCCCGCGGATTCCCCACGGGATGACCAGGCGACGCCCCAGAAGAAGCGGCCGGAGGAAGGCGGTCCCCCGCGCCCCCTGCGGCCTTGGAAGGAGCCCGCACAAAGGCAGGAGACGGCCGAGGACCTGCCAAGTGCTCCAAAGGCGACCCACGCCCGGAGCCCCCCCCCTCCTCCTCCTCTCCACGGCGGGACCCAGGGAAGCGCTTCCAAATTTGGGCCAGTCCGCAGCTGTGAGTCACGCAATCCTCGCGCACACAACGGAGGAGGCGGAGGCGGGGGGGGGGAGGAGGAGGGGACCCCGCGAGGCTCCGGGGACGGTCCATCGGCCCCGCCACAAACCTCGCCCGGAAAGCGAGAGTTGGCTCGGCATCCGGAGCGCTCCCCTCCAAGGACCCCCCCTCACCCCCCCACCGCTCCAAGAGAAACTTGGGGGGGGGTCCTGGTTGGTTCCGCGGCTGTCCGGGCCTTGGCTGGCTGCCAGACGGCCCCTCCCTCTAGCCTCCCCGACCCCCCGACCGCAGGCCAGCTTTGGACTTGGGGTCCGGGGCTCCCCGCGAGCAACTCGGCTTCTCCTGCCTGTCTCCGAGAGTCCCGAAGGCAGGACTGACCCCCACGCGGACCCTTCCTCCGCTTTCCCAGGTGCCGACAGGTGTCCTGAGGACTAGCAACTTGGCTTGTCCTTTGAGACCCTCTAGACAGGTGGGAAGTGCCGGCTCTCCTTGGGGACCCGGGCAAAGACCCTCCGCCCGGACGCTCTTTTCTGCCTGCCTCCGCCCCCCGCGTTCCTCGCAGCCTCTCCAGCGCCCCTTCGCCTTTCCCCGAGCATGTGCAGAGTGCCTCGGGCTGGGCGGGGGGGGGCAATCGGGCTGCGCCTGAGCCCTGCCCACCTTGCCCGTCCGTCCCCCCCGCCCCCCCCGACTTGCCTGCGCGCTCCGTGCCCGCGCCGGGCTCCCCTCCGGAGGGCGGCGGGCGGCGGGCTCCCTTCGGCCGGCGCCCAGCGAGCAGGTCCGGCTGCGGGCGGGCGGGCGCGCCCCTTCCCTTCTGGCGGGGGCCGCGGCGTGAGTCAGTGGCGAGGGCTGCGCTCCAGCGCTTTCCAAGCGGAGCCGCGCCGCTTCCCATCTGGAGCTGGCCCGGGGCGGGCGGGGGAGGGAGGGAGCCTCGGATCGGGGAGTGGTCCGCCTTTCGCCCTCCCCTGCCCGGGGCAGAGACCGCCGCGGAGGGGCTGGGGGTGGGGGAACCCCGCGCTTCTCTTCCCGCTCCCTCGGGGCTCCCCGCTCCCCCTGCCGAGCCCCGCGTGGCCCCTCTGGGTGGGCTGAGTCTGCAAGGGACGCGCGGGGAGGGGAGGGGTCGTGTGTGTCCCTGGAGTCCCGCCGGCCCTAGTGGGCTGAGGGCTTCTCCCCCTGGGCTTGGGGGGCTTTCTGGCTTCAACTGGGGAGAAACATCCCGGTTAGAGGTTGCTTGTTCCGAACTGATCCTGGCCCAGAGAGAAGCGACCTGGAATTGAGGAGAAAGTTCCTGAAAGGGAGGACAATTAACCAGTGGAACAACTTGCCACCAGAGGTTGTGGGGGCTCCATCACTGGAGGTTTTTAAGAAGAGACTGGACGGCCACATGCCAGGAATGCTCTAGGGGGTCTCCTGCTTGAGCAGGGGGCTGGACTAGAAGACCTCCAAGGTCCCTTCCAGCTCTGTTCTGATTCAGAAAACACTGACTAGATCTGCCAAATGGGAAGACGCCTGCTGAGAAATCCCTTGAATCTGGCTAAAGAGGAGTGGGTGTGGAGCCTTCTTGGAAGGGCTGAAAGGACCGTATTGTAGCCTGGAGACAGATGATGTCATCAGCAGTTCCAAGGAGGCTCCACCCCCATTTGCACCACTCAGGTGACCCTGAGGACACACAGAAACCTCCAAGTGGCCTCAAGGACCCTCCAAAAGGATGCAAAGGACCAGCTTTGTCTGCAAGGAGTATCAATCCTTCCCTTTCCCACCATCCAGTCAGAGCGGAAGAAGCTTCTTGGACGAGAAGCGAAACGTCCTCAAAGAAAAACCAGAAAGTCCAGGTGCCTCTTGAAAACAGCACTTTTGGGTCCCAGGGACAAGACTGTGGAAATCATAGTTTGAAGAGCCGCCAGGGAAAAGCTTTGCAAGTCTCAAAACAAGGAGGCATTTCTAGAAGGTGGGAGGCCTTCAGTCTGGAGACAGGAAGTTTTCAGAAAGAAGGTTGGGTGACCATTTGCTAAGATAGTCCAGAATTCCTGGCCGGGGCAGGGGGTTGGTCTAGAAGACCTCCCAGACCCCTTCCACCCTCTTTATCTTGTAAACTTGCAATAGGGATTTAAATACTTCTAACTGGCTGCGGTTGGAAATAGCACAGTAGGCTAGCCCAGGGGTCTCCAACCTTGGCAACTTTAAGCCTGGCAGATTTCAACTCCCAGAATTCCCCAGCCAGCAAGCTGGCTGGGGAATTCTGGGAGTTGAAATCTGCCAGGCTTAAAGTTGCCAAGGTTGGAGACCCCTGGATTAGATTAATTTTTCTCTGACCTAGAAATAATCAGTAAAAGAAATTAACACAAAACGGAGTATTTCACGCTTCTGGATAACATTTGCTTTTTGTTTAGCTGTTTGAAAAGTTGTTTTTAAAAGCAAACCATAAACTTTCTAAGAAACATTCTGGTTGCAAGAAACTAGGTAAGAATGGCTTGTTCCTGTGCTAAAAGCCAGTGAAAAAAATTGACTAAATCATATTTCAAGCAAGAAGTGGAGAAAGATAAGGATGACTTTATATCTCTTTAAAAAAAAAAAAACCTTTCAGATTCACTACAGCAGGGGTCTTACAAATTTGGCAATTTTAAGAATGGTGAATGTCAACTCCCAGAATTCTCCAGCCAGCTAGTCCACAAGTCTTAAGGTTGCCAAAATTCCTATCGGGGGGGGGGGGGGGGGGAATTCTGGGAGTTGAAGTCCACAAGTCTTAAAGTTGCCAATATTCCTATCGGGGGGGGAATTCTGGGAGTTGAAGTCCACAAGTCTTAAAGTTCTGGAGACCCCTGCAGTACAGTTTTAAAAGTCCGCCTGCCCCAGTGCACAAGCCACCTTCGCAGGATTGCAGCCAAGAGCCCCGTGAGAACCTCAGGAAACCAATCAAAGCAGCAGGAAGCGACTGCAGGGCGTTGCCGGGTGAAGCTGCCCTCGGTGTGGCCTGAGCAAGCTTGACCTGGGTGGACCCTGGCCTGGCCACGTTTCTCCAATTAGGAAGGGTGGGAAAATTCGCAACAGAGATTGTGAAATGGGTTCAAGCAGGGAAGGGGGTTACGGGGAGAAGCCAATGTCCATCCCCCCGTCGCCGTGGGGATGCTCCGATTCAGCTTCTGAGCCAACAGAATGCAAACGGAGGCTAGATCACAGAATAACAGAGTTGGACGGGACCTTGGAGGTCATCCAGTCCAGCCCCCTGCTAAGTAGGAGACCCTATATTGTTCCAGGACAAATGGTTGTCCAATCTCTTCTTAAAAACCTCCAGTGTTGGAGCACCCACAACTTCTGGAGGCAAGGAGTTCCACTGATTAATTGTTCTAAATTTCTCCTTAGTTCGAGTTTGCTTCTTTCCTGGATAAATTTTCATCCATTGGCTCTTGTCTTTTTCTTTGGAGAATAGCTTGACCCCCTCTTCTCTATGACGGCCCCTCAAATATTGGAACCCTGCTATCATGTCACCCCTGGTCTTTCTTTTCATTAAACTAGATATATCTAATTTTGCAAACATTCTTCATATGTTTTAACCTCCAGCCTCCTAAATCAGGAATCTCCAACTTTGGCCACTTTAAGCCTGGAGGACTTCAACTCCCAGAATTCCCCAGCTGGGGAATTTTTTGTATTTTTTTTGTATTGAGACCAATATGTAACATGTAATACAGTAGTCCTCAACTTACGACCACAATGGAGCCCAAAATTTATGTGCTTAAATGAGAAATTTGTGAAGCGAATTTGCTCCATTTTACAACTGTCCTCACCTCGTTTGTTAAGTGAGTCACGGCAGTGCTTAAATTAGTAACCCGCGTTGTTAAAGGGAACCTGGGTTCCCCCATTGACTTGGCTCGTTGGAAGGTCATAAAAGGGGATCACATGACCCCGGGACACTGCAACTGCCATAAATGTGAGTCAGTTGGCAATCCCCTGAATACAAATCACATGACGGGGTGGGGGTGGGGGTGGGGAGGAATGCTACAAAGGTCGTAAGTCCCTTTTTTCAGTGCCGGCGTAACTTTGAACGGTCACTAAATGTGCTGTTGTAAGTCAAGGACTACCTGTAGGGTGACCCAATCCGGATGGCGTATTCTGTGTGGGGTCTTAGGCAGGTTTTAGAGAGATCCTGTACCCAGGAATCAGCTAGGAAGGGGTGAGAGTCGCCGTTTAATGCCTCCCCGGAGACACATTTTGGGACCCCCACATCAGATAAACGACTTCTAAAACTAAAATCCTACGGCATCTCCGGATCCCTCCATGCACAGATAGCTGCGTTTCTGTCAAACAGGCAACAAGTGGTCAAAATAGGGAACGCCTTATCTAACCCTGCACCCGTTAACAGGGGTGTCCTCCAAGGCAGCGTTTTAGGACCCACACTCTTTATACTTTAGATAAATGACCTTTGCAATCATATTATAATAAGCAACTGCGTCCTCTTGGCTGATGATGTCAAACTATTCAATGCCACCGACAAGGCTGTTACCCTACGAAAGGACCTCGGCTATGTGTCAGGATGGTCAAACAATTGGCAACCCCAAATCTCAACCAACAAATGCTCCGTCTTACACATTGGCAAAAAGAACCAGAACACTAAATACAAGCTGGATGGATACGACCTAACAGACGACCCTCATTCTGTCAAAGAGCCTGGATAGCTCAACAGTCTAAAAAGCCTGTTTACTTTTAGTATTACTGCAAGTTCGAATCTCGCCAAGGCTCAAGGTTGACTCAGCCTTCCATCCTTTCTAAGGTAGGTAAAATGAGGACCCAGTTTGTGGGGGCAATAAGCAGACTTCATATAAAATATACAAAAGAATGAAGGCTATTGCTTAACGCATTGTAAGCCACCCTGAGTCTCCGGAGAAGGGCGGCATATAAATCAAATTAAAAAAAAAAAAGACCTTGGAGTACTCATATCAAACGATCTAAGTGCCAAAGCCTACTGTAACAACATTGCCAAAAAGGCATTAAGAGTTGTAAACCTAATCTTGCGTAGCTTCTTCTCCGGTAATATCACACTACTAAGCAGAGCATACAAAACATTTGCTAGACCAATTCTCAAATACAGCTCATCTGATTGGAACCTGCACTGCATATCGGACATTAATACAATTGAGCGCATCCAGAAATATTTCACAATAAGAGTCCTCCACTCCTCTGCTCACAACAGAATTCCTTATGTCACCAGACTTGAAATTCTAGGTTTAGGAAACAGAACTACGCCGCCTTCGGTATGACCTCAGCATAGCACATAAAATTATCTACTACAATGTCCTACTAGCCAATGACTACTTCAACTTCAACCACAACAATACAGGGGCAAACAATAGATACAAACTTAAGATAAACCGCTCCAAACTTGACTGCAGAAAATATGACTTCAGCTCTTTAATATCTATATGAAGCTGCTGGGTGAGATCATTCGTGGTTTTGGGGTGAGGTATCACCAATATGTGGATGATACCCAGCTTTATATCTCCACCCTGGATCACCCTAGGGATGCCCTTTCTGTGATGTCCCGTTGCCTGGAGGCGGTGTGGGCTTGGATGGGTAGGAACAGACTCAGACTCAACCCATCCAAGACTGAGTGGCTGTGGATGCCGGCATCTCGGGATCTAGAGGTACCATCTTTAGTGATAGGAGGGGAGACTCTTACCCCCTCTGCTAGGGTTCGCAATCGGGGTGTCCTCCTGGATTCTCGGCTGTCCATGGATGACCATCTGACGGTCGTAGCCAGGGGGGCCTTCGCACAAGTACGTCTTGTGCGCCAGTTGTGCTCTTTCCTAGACCGAGATGCCCTCGCCACGGTCACCCACGCCCTTGTTACTTCTCGGTTGAATTACTGCAACGCCTTCTACATGGGGCTGCCCTTGGGATGCATCCGGAGGCTCCAGCTGGTCCAGAATGCGGCTGCACGGGTAGTTACGGGAGTTCCTTGTTACTCCCGTGCAACACCTCTCCTGCGCGAGCTGCACTGGCTGCCAATTGCTCTCTGGGTCCGTTTCAAGGTGGTGGTGCTCACCTATAAAGCCCTACATGGCTTAGGCCCGGGGTACTTGCAGGACCATCCTCTGTCTTCCTCCCACCATCCTGTGCGCTCCCACAGAGCGGGCCTCCTCAGGGTGGCGTCGGCCAAAGAATGTCGACTGGCGGCCCCCAGGGGGAGGGCGTTCTCTGTCGGAGCGCTGAACCTCTGGAATGATTTGCCCACCGAGCTCAGGATGGCCCCGGACCTCCTCTCCTTTCACCGCGAACTGAAGACGTGGCTCTTGTGTCAAATAACTTGATCTGCTAGGGGTTGCACAAACTGTAATAATTTTAAATATGGTTTTTAAGGGGTTTTTAACTTATTTTGTGATTTGTATTATTGATTGTTGTTGTAAGCCGTCCTGAGTCCTTCGGGAGAATAGCTAGGGTTGCCAGGTGTCCGCTATTTGAGTGGACAGTCCGCCTTTTTCACATTATGTTCACTATTTTTTTTCACAAAATAGTGGACATTTTTTTTTTATTCAAAAGCTTTATGATGAAATGGTACGTAATCTAAAGGTGTACAGTCTAAGAGAATAAGGATAGGAGAATCGTGTTTTGTCTTTTTTTTCATAAGTTAGAATGAGACAAAGATCGAAAATCCATTGAACTCGATTCTCCGAAAAAATTAATGATGAGATTAAAATAAAAATATATTATAAAATTATGTACAGTTCACATTTTTAAAATGTATTGTAGCTTGTGTTGACTGACCTAAAATGGCGTGTTAAAATGTTTGTAAGAAATATATAATTTAATTGTAATTTTTTTTTATTTTTTTACTACATAACCCCCCACCCCACCCCCCGCTTGTCCGCTATTTTTTGGAAGCAGACCTGGCAACCCTAAGAATAGCGGAATATAAATCGCAAAAATAAAATAAAATAAATAAATAAACAGAGTGGTCAATACTGGGAATGCGCTACCTGACTCTGGTTTCATCCCCAAACCCCCTAAATTTTAACCTAAGACTCTACTGTTGACCTCACCCCATTCCCAAGAGGTCTGTAAGGGGCCTGCATAAGAGCACCAGCAGGCCTACCGTCCCTGTCCTAATGTTCCCTTTAATTGTATTCATTTTATGTATTCGATTCACGCTTATACTTATATATATATTATCTAATATGAACTCGACAAAATAAAAAAAAATCTGATCAGATTTGATCGGGAAAGTGCTACCAGGATCTTCCCCATATACATATTTTATTTTTGAAAGAGAAGTCAGCCTGGCAGAGAAAGATGGCACCCCCCCCGGATGGTTGCACAGCCAGCCAGATGTTCAGGCAGGATTTGGCATTTCTGTCCGTTTCTCGACAGAGGTTCTTGTTGGAGGAGGAGAGGCTGAAAGGTCTCGCTCTTGAAAGGCAGCTCAAAGGATGGAAGCTGTTCCGAGGAAAGACGCTTTTTGCAATTGACGGATGAGTCGTGGCTGATGGTGTTGAAGTGGTTTTGGGATTTGCAGCCGAGGCGCCTAGGACCGTCGGTGCTGCCTTTGCTCCTTTTGGCTACAGTCCTACTTCTATTTCTATTTGCAGGTTTTGTATTTTGTTATCTTCTTCTGTTCCTCCTCCCCTCCCCTCTCCTCCCCTCCTCTCTGTCTCTTATCCTCCTCTCCCTTTCCCTTCCTTCTCCTCTCTCCCATCCCCTCTCCTCTCTTATCTCCCCTCCCCCTCCCCTCCCTTCCCCTCTTCTCTGTTATCTCCCCTTCCCCTCCTCTCTCTCTTTTCCTCTCATCCCCTCCTCTCTTTCTTTTCCTCTCCTCCCCTCCTCTCTGTCTCTTATCCTCCTCTCCCCTTCCCTTCCCTCCCCTCCCCTCTCCCCTTCCCTTCCTTCTCCTCTCTCCCTTCCCCTCTTCTCTGTTATCTCCCCTTCCCTCTCCCCTTCCCCTCTTCTCTCTCTTCTCCTCTCCTCTCTCCTCTCCTCTCCTCTCCTCTCCCTTCCTCTCCTCTCCCCTCCCCTTCACTCTCCCCTCCTCTCTCCCCTCCTCCCCTCCCCTATCTCTAGCTACTTGCCACATCCAGATACAGACTTTTTTTGTCTTTCTTATCAACAATTGTTAAGTCTGGGGGTGTCACGTGACAGGTGCCAGTCTGTTTGAATTCCACAGTCTGAGAGCACTTCAGCTCCTTCGTTTTCTATGACTTTCTCTATTTTATGGTCCCACCAGTTCCTGCTCGCAGGCAAATGATATTTCTTGCAGATCTTCCTATGCCCCATTGTTACCACTTTGTCATGCCGCTGCTTGTAGTCGATCTGGGCAATCTTCTGGCAGCAGCTAACCAGGTGGCCCACCGTTTCTTCAGCTGCTCTATTTATTTATTTTGGAATTTATTTTGGCAGCCAGTATTAGCCCCTCGGTCTCTTTCTGGATGGCTGGACACCCTCAAAACAGACAACAACCAGAGCAAAAACAAAACGAAAGAAGCCATACAGAGAGAACTGGTGGTCCATAAAGTTCCTGTCAATCAAACGCCACTGAACAAATGCTGGAACTGGGTATGTCTCGTTTAATGAAAAGAAGAACTATCGGGGTGACATCTCAGGAGCTGCCACAAAGAAGAGGGAGTCAAGCTATTCTCCAAAGCCCCTGAGGGCAGGACAAGAAGCAACGGGTGGAAACTGATCAAGGAGAGAAGCAACCTAGAACTAAGGGGAAATTTCCTGACAGTTAGAACCATTAATCAGTGGAACTCCTTGCCTCCAGAAGTTATGAATGCTCCAACACTGGAGGTTTTTAAGATGATGTTGGACAAGATGTGTCTGAAGTGGTCTAGGGTCTCCTGCTTGAACAGGAGGCTGGACTAGAAGACCTCCAAGGTCCCTTCCAACTCTATTCTGAATCTGTATCTTAAATTTTCTTGCTCTAAACCATTGCTAGGTCTTGTCGTTACTTGCTTTAACTGCTAGGGGTTTTTTTTTTGCACTTGGGTCAACATGCCTGAGAACCAAAAGGGGATCTCCAGCTGGGATCCAGGGCCGGCCACCCACCTCCAAGACAATCAGCCCATCCTGTCTCAGGAAGAGGGTCGGAGGTGGGAAGCCTCCTGGCTGCACTTCCTGAAGGGAAGGAAGGGAGCCGAGCGCCTGCCTGCTGCCTGCGTTCCCTGGGGAGACGCCCATTGTCCTGCCCCACCACAAGCCAAGGACGGGACGGACGGTTTCCTGGAGAGCAGCAGGCAGCGGATGAAAGAAAAGCATCACATCCCTCCACCAGAGGAAATGCACACGGACCACAGAAAACGTCCATTTTTGGAAAGCAACGTCTCTGCAACGTTTGACGGTCAAGGTTCGGCCTGTAGCCCACATCCAGAAGAACAGCAGATACTCCTGATTTCTCCCGACCCCTTTGAACTTTCAACCTAGCTCCTATTCCTGGATAGCAGCGCCTGGCACCTTCCCTTCCCTGGCAATCTCAGGGATCCTAGCCAGGATTCCTAGGCTGCGTTAACAGAGAGATCGAATCAAGGTCATGTTAGTACCACTCAGGGGTGAAATCTCCCAGTTCACACCGGATCGCCTGATCTGGTAGCCATGGAGGCGGGTGGTTCGGAGAACCGGTAGCAAAAATCCCTGCCCCCCCACATGCCCAGCTGAGTCGTGCGATCATCAGAGGCTTTTTTTTTTTGCTTTTAAAAGCATTTTTTCTAATGCTTTTAAAAGTAAAAAAAAAAAAAGCCTCTGATGATCGCGCGGTTCAGCTGTGATCGTCAGAGGCTTTTAAAAGCATTTTTTCTGAGATTGTAGAAAAAATGCTTTTAAAAGTAAAAAAAAAAAAAAAGTTGGCCACGCCCACCCAGTCACATTACCCCCCCCCACCAAGCCACGCCCACAGAACCGGTAGTAACAAATTTTACATTTCACCACTGGTACCGCTTTATAAACCTTTGGTAAGACCACGCTTGGAATATTGCATCCAGTGTTGGTCATCCCACTATCAAAAAAGGTTTTGAGATGATTAGAAAAGGTGCAGAGAAGAGCAACTAGGATGATTAAAGGACTGGAGGCTAAAATATATGGAATTTACAGATTAAGAGTTGGAAGGGACCTTGTAGGTCATCTAGTCCAACCCCCCTGCCTAAGCAGGAGACCCTACACTATTTCTGACCGATGGCAGTCCAGTCTCTTCTTGAAAGCTTCCAGGGATGAAGCTCCCACAACTTCCGAAGGCAACTTCTGTTCCATGGGTTGATTGTTCTCCCTGTCAGAAAGTTCCTCCTCATTTCCAGATTGAATGTGTGCTTTGGAGAATAGCTTGACCCCTTCCTCCTCTCTGGGGCAGCCCCTCAAATATTGGAAGACGGCTATCATGTCTCCCTTGGTCCTTCTTTTTACTAGACTAGCTGCCCCAAAGAAGAGGGAGTCCAGCTATTCTCCAAAGCACTTGAAGGCAGAACATAAATAAGGGATGGAAATTCATCAAAGAAAGAGCAAACTTAGAACTAAGGAGAAATTTCCGAACAGTGAGAACAATCCATCAATGGAACAGCTTCAGTGATGAGTTGCCCCTGGTTCGGACCGGTTTGCAAGAACCGGTAGTAAAACCGGCAGGAGGCTCCGCCCACCAACCCAGACGTCGTCAGGAAGCTTCCGTGCATGCACGCGCGCAGTCCCATTGCGAACCGGTAGTAAAAGTACAGCTTCCCCCCAGAAGTTGTGGATGTGCCAACACTGGAGGTTTTTAAGAAGAGACTGGACAGCCATTTGTCTGAGGGTTGGACTAGATGACCTCCAAGGTCCCTTCCAATTCTTGTTATTGTGTTATTCGCCCCCCCAGGAGAACGGCTGGCTCTCCTGCAGGGGCGTGCAAGTGGCAGAGCTGGCAACTGGAGAGGGGCATTCCCGCCACGGCACATCCTGTTCCACACTTGCCTTCCTCCCTCTGTGTTTATCCTGGCACAATGGGCACCGCAGAAGCTTTCCTGGAATCAGGCTGGCTGGGCATCGGGGGCCGAGAGCCTGATGGATGTGATGCCAGCCTCGAGGCCTGGAGGGCAGGGTGGGGGGCAAGGTGAAGTCACCACCGGGCAGAGGTCACCGAAGGGAGGGACCGGCAGGAGAGCCAGAGGTGGCACAAACAGGGCAGAGCCAATCGCGGCTGGGACCAAAACACGGCATAAATTAAACGTCTGGCCCAGTGGTGGGATTCAGAATTTTTTACTACTGGTTCTGTGGGCGTGGCTTGGTGGGCGTGGCAGAGAAAGATACTGCAAAATCCCCATTCCCTCCTGATCAGCTGGGACTTGGGAGGCAGAGAATAGATGGGGGCAGGGCCAGTCAGAGGTGGTATTTGCCGGTTCTCCGAACTATTCAAAATTTCTGCTACCGGTTCTCCAGAACTGCTCAGAACCTGCTGAAACCCACCTCTGGATCTGGCCATGTGTGAATGTCGTGTCCGGAAAAAACAGCAGTGCAAAGCAGACCAAATCGGGGACGGTGTGTGTGTGTGTGTGTTAGATTTCCTTTTCATGGGAAAAAGTGACTTTCACACTTTTCAAACTTTTCACATTGCAGCATCCCCATGGTCACGTGATCAAAATCCGGATCCCGGGCGCAGAAGTTGGCCGCCTGGCATCGACAGAGACGCCAAATTGGCACGGCCAAAATATTCAGGGCTGGGACCGTTTCCTGGATTCCTGCATTCCAGAGCCGAAGGGGGAAGGCTGGCTCCCTTCGCCACAAGGACAGAGGTTGCTCTCGGTCCCAGAGAAGGACGTGGCCACATCGGCTTTTCTCCCCCACCCCCACCCCCACCCCCATGCAAAGGGCAGGCAGGCTTCCTGGGAAAGGAGGGTGTGAGGGAAACAAAGGGAGCCCCCAAGTTGCAAAAGTATTACAGAGATCCAGAACTTTCGTCTTTTGAAAATATCTTTTTTTAAAAAAAACCCCAGACAATAAAAATATTACAACATTGAGACTTTGGAAAAAGTGCAGAGAAGAGCAAGTAAGATGATTAAAGGCCTGGAGTCTAAAACGAATAGAATAGAATAGAATAGAATAGAATAGAATAGAATAGAATAGAATAGAATAGAATAGAATAGAATAGAATAGCTGCAGGATTTGGGTTTGGCTAGTGTAGAGAAAAGAAGGCCGGGGGGGGGAAGGGGGCGGGGGATGGGCACACATGACAGCAGTATTCCAGGAGTTTTGAGGGGCTGCCCCAAAGAAGAGTGGGGGGGGGTCCACTTATTTTCCAAAGCACCAGAAGGCAAGACAGGGAATGATGGATGGAAACTCATCAAGGAGAGAAGTAACCTGGAATTGAGCAGAAACTTCCTAACAGTGAGGACAATTCACCAGTGGAACTGCTTGCCACCAGAAGCTGTGGGAGCTCCAACACTGGAGGTTTTAAGAAGAGGCTGGACAGCCACCTGTCTGAAATGGTATAGGCTGGACTAGAAGACCTCCAAGGTCCCTTCCAAGTCTGTTCTGTCCTGTTAATGATTTGGAAGCCTCCAATCTCCCAGGAACTTTTTTGGGCTCTGAGCTAAGATTCTGGGAGAGAATTCTTTGTTCCCTTTTCTGCTTTTGCAAATCTAGAAACAAACAGGGCACAAAATGCCAAAGCAATAAACCACGAAGTGGGCCTGATTCCCACAACCGATGGAAACGGGCTCCTGCAAGACAGGAAGCCACAGAGGAGCCCACCCACGTCAGCCAAGCTACCTCGAGGGCACAAGCTGTTCTGGGATGGGACAGCCTATATTCTGGCTGCTTTTGTGTGTGTGTGTGTGTGTGTGTGTGTGTGTGTGTCTTTTCTTTGGCGAACTGGACACCTTCAACCAGAGATACAAATTTGTGAGACCCTGCCTGGAAGCCTTGGGGTTGGGATGGATGACCTCAGGGTGCTTTTCAGCTCCCTGTTCTGAAACTTTTCACTTGCCAGAAAATACAATGGTGTGTGTGTGTGTGTGTGTGTGTGTGTGTGTGTGTGTGTGTGTGTTCTTTTTCCTTGATGAACTGGACACCTTCAACCAGAATGTGCAACTTTTCTGCCTGGAAGCCTTTGGGTTGGGATGGATGACCTCAGGGGAATTTTCAGCTCCTTGTCCTGCCAGTCTGAAACTTTTCACTTGCCAGAAGATACAAAGCTCTCTCTGTGTGTGTGTGTCATGCAGACACTCGACACTCCTGCAGCCAAGGCGGGGTTCCCAATCTTTGGCTCCCAAACTCCAAGGGTTGCTTCCCACCTCCGGACAATCTTGTGGCCCACACCTTTGCGGGTTAATCTGGGGGTGTCGCAAAGAGCGTGGGAAAGCTGGAGCCCGTCAAGCCGAGAGCCAGGGAAAGACAGATGTTGCCGTGTGTGTGTGTGGGGGGGGGGTGAGGGGGGGGGCAGCCTCTTCTGCTGGCTTTCCTAGCGCGAGAGAGGCTGATTTATCTGGCCTTTCTGGGCCTGGTCCAGCCGAAAGAGGGGAAGCCTCCGCTTCCTTTCCTAGCAGGGAGAGCCAAAGGCTGCCAAGGCAAATGAACCATCTGGTGCCCCCAGGAAAGAAGAAAGGGAAAATAGAACCTGGCTTTAAAGCAACAATAACAAAAACAACAGACACAAAACGCCCCGAGATTCCCACGCAATCCGAGCTTTGGCTCTGCTGCTCAAGGCCAAATGTTCCTTTCGGGCTGAAGAGACGGTTGCAAAGAAGGATCCCTTTGGGTCCCCATTTCCAGAACGGGTCGACTTCGCTTTTCTCCCAGGGATGGGAGTGGGTGGGGGGGGGACGGGGGGAGAGAGGGACAAGAAGAGACCCCAAATCTCAGCACTTAAATCAGTGGAACTGCTTGCCACCAGAAGTTGTAGGTGCTCCATCCCTGGAGGCTTTTAAGAAGAGACGGGACAACCCTTTGTCTGGAATGGGGGGGGGGGTTGGACTAGATGACCTCTCTGAGTTTTGTTGTTTTCTTGCAGACATTTCATTACCGAACTAGGTAACATCATCAGTGCTACTAAGGAATGGGGTTTGCTTTCAGCTTATGTTTTAGTGGCTTCCCCTGTCAGTGTTAGCGAGGAAACAACCCAGCTCAGAGAGCACCGAGGACCTCTCAGTTGTTTTCTTCCTCCTCTTCCTCTCTGCAAGCTCACTCCCTTTTAGCACGGATGATGTTACCTAGTTCGGTAATGAAATGCCTGCAAGAAAACAACTCAGTTCAGAGAGCACCCAGGACTCCTCCAAGCTGTGCCTGGTGGGTCTTTATTACAACTAACTTCTATCCTTAATTATCTTTGCCCACCCCCTCCTCCTCCCTGTCTGGACCCCCCTGCAGGGACCCCCCACGGCTCAGACCCTGGGAAGGACAGAGCTGGGAGGCAGAATGAAGCCTCCAGCTTCTGGTGCAGCCTATCTCTGAATGCAGTTCCAGCAAGGGAAATCTCGGCTGCCTCTGCCCCCTGGTGGCATCTCAGAAGCACAACAGGGCACCTGCCATGAAAAGGCCACCCAGAAAGGTGCCGCTTTTGTAAAGAGGCCCAGCTGGGGGAGGGGAGGCCAGATGGTTAGGGACTGCCCTGGGCCCTCCCCCCACCCCTCCAGCGATGCCACACCGATATCGGATTCCTGAACCAACAAGAAACTGAACCCCAATATCTGAGTGGAAAATACCTGGAACTCGGTGTGAACGGTGGGATGCCATTCAGAACTACGGAGTTGGAAGGGACCTTAGAGGTCTTCTAGTCCAGCCTTCTGCTCAAGCAGGAGACCTGGCCTACAGCATTTCAGACAAATGGCTGTCCAGTCTCTTCTTCAAAACCTCCAGTGATGGAAGCAACCACAGCTTCTGGTGACAAGCAGTTCCACTGGTGAATTGTCCTCCCTGTTAGGAAGTTTCTCCTCAATTCCAGGTTGCTTCTCTCCTTGGTTAGTTTCCATCCATTGTTCCTTGTCCTGCCTTCAGGTGCTTTGGAGAATAAGTTGACCCCTGACCCTTCTTTGGGGCAGCCCCTCAAATGCTGCTCTCAAACTATCTAGTAAGGCTGCATTACTCTTCTCACCTTTCCTATGACCTCTCTCCTTTTTTGCTTGTATCTTATGATTTATATTGTTTTATTTAGCATCCCACTATGATTTCTGTTGGTTGCTTATTCAGTATCATGTGTTGTATCTTATGATTTATGATAAATGTATTTTTACCATGACTAGGATCATAATTTATTACTTGTTGCTCTGATGTTCACTGAGAGCTTTTGCACCGGAGACAAATTCCTTGTGTGTCCAATCTCACTGGGCCAATAAAGAATTCTAATTCTATCCTGTCGCCCTCGGTCCTTCTTTTCATTAAATTAGACAATCAGCTGGAGCGACACCAGGGGTCACCCAAGTGCACCTTTGGCTGCCTGGTGGGGGGATCGTGGCCTGGGGGGGATCGTGGGGTACCCCAAATCCCCCTCGTCTTTTCCGCTCCGGATTCCCCTGGGCGGATCCTCTCTTGCAACCCTCCTCCTCGCCTTCACCTCCCCCTCATTTGGTTTCTCTCCAACAACAACCCTGTGAGGTAGGTGAGGCTGAGAAAGGGGGAAAATCCCCAAGATCCCCCAGTGACAGCACAGAACTCGCTCCCCGCCTCCCCCGGAGAGAAAGTCTCCACGAAAACTTACTACGAAGTAACTCATCGGCTCAACAGCCTCCTTATTATTATTTGTTCAATTTATGTGCCGCCTCTCTCGCAGCCAGGCTGTTATAGGCGGCTTACAACAATACCCACAACTTACTCACTGCTCATGGCTAACAGTACTCAAGAGTACGTTTCTCTGTAGCTGCTCCGCTTTGGAAACCGAGGCTCGCATCGCGGCGCCTTTACACCCAAGGGGAGCCCAGAGACTTAAGCGGGCTGCAAGACCTCCCTCCCCGCAGCCCCCTACTCCGGATCGGGGCAGACCTGTGGCTGATCCTCGGGGCGAATGCGGGGCTCCCTCCCAGGCGGGGGTGGGCTGGATTGCCTCTAGGTGCTCCCCCCGCGATCTCCTGGCCTCCGCCCGTGGGGTGGCTCGACTCCCCCAAGCGCCGTCCGGACGTCCAGCTGCCGCTTGTTGCTGGACGCCGAAACAGCTGGGCTGCTGGCGGGGAAACATCTGGCGGCGGGGCGGAGTCGCGTTTCTTTGCCGCTTCTCTTTGAGCCGCCGCGGGAAAAAAGTCGCGGTCCGAGCCCCGGATCCGTCCAGGCAGCTCCGCGGCGGCTGGGAAGGAGCCTCGAAAGGGCCAGTGGTGCTTGCTTGGCCCGGCTCTTTCGGGGCTCAAAGCCCCCCGGCTACCGCCCCCCGCAGCTCTTGGATTGGCGGGCTTGGGGAGAGCCCTGGCCGTCCGCACCGGGGTCTCCGCTGCTACCATGAGAAGCGGTGGAAAAGAAGACGGCGGGGCTCCAGGATTTGAGGGGCTGCCCCAAAGAAGACGGAGGGGGGGGGTCCACCTCTTTTCCAAAGCCCCTGAAGGCAGGACAAGAAAGAACGGATGGAAACTAACCAAGGAGAGAAGCAATCTGGAAATAAGGAGAAACAATTAGCCAACGGAACAGCCTGCCACCAGAAGCGGTGGGTGCTGCGACACTGGAAGTTTTCAAGAAGAGCCTGGACAGCCACTTGTCTGAAATCCTATAGGGTTTCCTGCCTAAGCAGGGGGTTGGACTAGAAGACCTCCAAGGTCCCTTCCAGCTCTGTTATTCTGTGAAGGAGCAGATCCGAATTTTGCAGCCCGCCCGCCGTCCCCGGGCTGGCCGGTAAATCCTTTGTCCTGCTGGGAAAAAACCTGGAGCATTTCCACCCCCCCTCACCCTCCCCAGCAAAACTCAACTGTGCGGCCCATCTTGATTTGGAAATGCAGAATCTTTTGGGTCAGCCAGAGGTGACAACTCGCATCTGGTTCGCAATCTCATTTTTGTGATCCCAGAGCAATCCCCCCCCCGTTAAAAAAACCCTCATGATTTTGGAAGGCCAGAAACGCAGTAGGAATGATTAGAATTTCGGAAGGCTTCAGTCTCCTCCAAAATGCTTTCGAAGGGGGAAGAAAACCGTAAGAGGAAAAGGACCCCGCGCCCACCCCCCAAAATCCTGGCAGTGTCTCCTCCGTGGGTGGGCATCTCTGAAACTTTTCCTTTGGAAGAAGGAGGCAGGAGGGAGACCCCCAGGAGGATTCAATGCCAAAGGGGGTTAGAGGGTGATTGGTAGGTCTGAGACCCCCGACCACAGTCTGCGGGGAACAACCCTCAGCCCGTGGAGTGGAAAGGAATTGGAGCCGGCTAGAAGAACTAAAGTAAATAACTCATCAAGGAGAGAAGAGAAGCAACCTGGAATTAAGGAGAAACTTCCTAACAGTGAGAACAATTAACCAGTGGAACAGCTGGCCCCCAGAAGCTGTGGGTGCTCCAACACTGGAGGTTTTAAGAAGAGACTATTAGACAATTACTTATCTGAAGTGGTATAGGTCAGGATCTCCTGCTTGAGAGGGGGCTGGACTAGAAGACCTCCAGGGTCCCTTCCAACTATTCTATTCTTTTTTTTTTAAATAAATTTTATTAATTTTTTCAAATTATAATCAACACAAGACAAAAACATTGTTTATACATACAAACAAAAACCATACATTCCCCTCCCCCATTCATAACACTAAACATAAAAAACACATCTATTGTTCCTGCCCTCATTAGTAAATAATTATGCCCACAACACAGAATAAGGTAAGTCCCTAAATGTGATTTTCATACAATTATCTTTCAATCTAAATAAATAGAGATATATTTATTCTATTCTATTCTATTCTATTCTATTCTATTCTATTCTATTCTATTCTATTCTATTCTATTCTATTCTATTCTATTCTATTCTATTCCCACACACGCCCCCATGTGGTGCAAAGCCATATTGCAAACAACAGATCAAAATGCAACCCCAGAGGTTTAAAACTCAGTAAAAATTTAGATGGTATTGCAAAATAAGCAGTTTTTTAAAAAAATTCTCAAAATAGAAAAAACAAAACAAAACCCCAGAAACTTTGATTTGGGGTTTTGATGATGACCTTAATTGGTGACTCTAGAAACGTCTAGGATTTGCTAAACACGTAAAGTACAAAGTTGAGGTTGTAACTATTTTGTATTTTACTGCATCTAAAGCAGCTGGAAGTCACTGCTTTATTTTTTTCTCTTTTACTTGCTAATATCTCTTCCCTTCTTTTCTCTCACCCATTCCCCTGTTATTTTTGTTTCTATTTGTATTGTGAATTTCAATAAAGGTTCTTTTTCAAAGATAAGCAGAGGGTCAAACACAAAGGGTTTTTCTTATTAGAGACCAGTATAGATTTGTCTAGAATAAGATTTGCTGCATTGCCCTTCTCTCTCTCTCCCTCCCTCCCTCCGTCCCTCCTTCCTTCCTTCCTTCCTCCATCTTCTAAGTTGCTTGGGTTCAGTCATCCAAGAAGGATGATGTTTTTCTGCCTTCCTCCATACTCAGGAGCAAATAATCAATAATCAAATAATCACCAGGAATATCTGGCAAAAACTGCCAAAATTACCACTCCTGGGAGCATCATCCACATCTCCTTCAAAGAAGCCAAACCAGAGATTTATTTATTAATAAAATTTGTCGCCTATCTCGCATCCAACGACTCTGAGATAACCACAGTACAGCTTTTATTCACTCCCAACCTCGGCTGGGATCCAAAATCAAAGCAGAGATCGATCTGGACGGTCCTGGGACAGAGAATCATGAGGTAATCTTAGGATCGTAGCTAGGCCGGGGAGTAAAATAGAAAAAGATTGGGGGGGGGGACACAGTGGCAGCCCCCCCTCTGGTATTCTTGTCAGAAAATCCCAAAGGTGCTTTTTTATTTTTTCTCAAGAGGCAACTGGACTTTCTGGTTTTCCTTTGAAGATGTTTCGCTTCTCATCCAAGAAGCTTCTTCAGCTCCGGCTTGGCAGAAAATGAGATGGTTACATCCATGCTGTCACCAGCATTTTGAGATTTCCCCCTTTCCTCTGGAGGGCCTGAAAGAGGCCAGTTGCGCCCACGCCCAGCGTCCTTTCCCTGGCATTGCCCAACTGGCCGGGAGTTCCCGGGCAGGGAAAACCCGGGCTTAGCTCATCCTGACCACAGGTTCCCTTTGGCCTTTCCAGGCAAGGAGCAAAAAGCCGAGGCTTCACCACAATAAAACCGCTTTTCTCTCTTGGAGCCAGGATCTCCTGCCAGGAAAAAGAAGCATTTGGGGAGTGGAAAAAAAAAAGACGAAAAGAAAAAAGATTCCGATCTTTGTGAAAAGCCCTTTCTTTGGTGGGACAACAATCCCCTCATTCATCCTTCCGCCCCCTCATTTACGAGAGCTTTCATCCCCTTCCTTCCCGTGACCCCCGCTTGGCTCCTTCATGTTTCCGTGAAGTGGCTTTGCTTACACGCTCTGCCAAAAAACCCGATTCCCTGCTCAGCTGAAGTGGAGACGGCTCGAATGGCCCAAAGGGAAGCCACAGCTTCGCTGCGTTGTTTTTATTTGGAGTTTTTGGCCTGCCTTTTCTGCCATTTAAACCTGTTTCCCTCTAAAGTCAGATCTGGGGCTTTGAGCTTGGCGCCTGATGTTGGTCTGTGAACATTCAGTTTTGGTTGTCCCCAAGGGGCTTTTTCAGGAGTTTCTTTGTTTTTTCTTTTGAAGACGTTTCGCTTCTCCTCCAAGAAGCTTCCTCAGCTCTGACAGGATGGTGGGGAATTTATAGTCCTTGCAGACAGCTGGTCATGTGCATCCTTTTAGAAGGTCCTTGAGGCCACCTGGAGGTTTACCTGTGTCCTCAGGGTCACCCGAGTGATGTTCCTGGACTGAGAATCTCTACAGACGTTCAGTTTTGGTGCTTCAGAATATTAAGCCACAGATATTTCCACAAACTGGCATTCCAGCTCAGATATTTCAGATTAAGAGTTGGAAGGGACCTTGTAGGTCATCTAGTCCAACCCCCCACCCAAGCAGGAGACCCTACACCATTTCTGACAGATGGCAGCCCAGTCTCTTCTTGACAGCTTTCAGTGATGATGTGCCCACAATTTCCAAAGGCAACTTCTGTTTGATTGGTTGACTGTTCTCACTGTCAGAAAATTTCTCCTTATTTCCAGGCTGAATCGCTCCTTGATCAGTTTCCATCCATTCTTCCTTGTCTGGCCTTCAGGTGCCTTGAAAATAGCTTGATCCCTTCCTCCTCTCTATGGCAGCCCCTCAAATATTGGAAGATGCTATCCTGTCTCCCCTGGTCCTTCTCTTCCCTAGCCAGGCCCAGTTCCTGCAACCGTTCATTGTATGTTTTAGCCTCCAGTCCCCCAATCATCCTGGTTGCTCTTCTCTGCACTTTTTCTAGAGTCTCAACCTCTTTTTTATAGTGTGGTGACCAAAACTGGATATAGTACTCTAGGTGAGGTCTTGCTAGGGCTTTGTAGAGTGGTATTAGTACCTCCCTTGATCTTGATTGCATCCCTCTGTTAATGCAGTTTAGGATTGCCTTGGCTTTTCTGGCTGCCACTGCACACGGCTGGCTCCTATTTAGCTGGTTGTCCACTAAGACTCCCAGATCCCTCTCACAGTCACTGCTCTTAAGCCTGGCTTCCCCCAGTTTATATCTGTGCTTTTGGTTTTACTTTTCTCTTCTGTACGTTGAATTTCATTTTGTTAGGTAGGGTTAGGACTCACAGAGGGGGACACACACTTGACCTGGTGTTCCTCTTGGGGCAGTGGAGATATGATCTGGAATTAAGGGGTATAGATGCTTCTCCCTTGTCGTGGTCAGATCATTTCCTGCTGAGGTTAGACTTCAGGGCGCTATTCCCCCATCGCAGGGAGGCGGAACCGATTAAGTGGTTCCGCCCCAGACGCCTAATGGACCCTGAAGGGTTCCAGAAGGAGCTTGGGGAGATACCTGACTCCCTTGTCCACAGTCCGACTGAGTCCCTGGTGGCTGCCTGGAATAGGGCGGCATCTGGGGCACTGGACCGGATTGCGCCTTTGCGACCTCTCCATGGCGGTGGATTCAGGAAAGCTCCCTGGTTTACCAAGGAGCTCCAGGAGATGAAACGCCAGAAGAGACGTCTAGAGCGACGCTGGAGGACCAGTAACTCCGAATCTGACCGAACACTCTTAAGAGCCTTTATTAGGACTTATTTAGTGGCGATACGGGCGGCAAAATGTTCGCATTTTTCCGCACTTATTGCATCTGCGGATTCGCGCCCAGCCGCCCTATTTAGGGTGACTCGCTCCCTCCTTAATGCAGGGGGAGTGGAGGAGCCCTTGCAGGGTAGAGCTGAGGAGTTTGTGCAGTTTCTGTCGGATAAAGTCGCTCAGATTCGGATGGAGCTGGACTCTGATTGGGCAGTTCCGACCGAGATGACCAGGGCAGGTCTTAGACCTATTGTGTGGGATGAGTTTGAGCCTGTGACTCCTGAGGAAGTGGACAAGGCTGTAGGAGCGATGAGTTCCTCCACTTGTTTGTTGGACCCGTGCCCCTCCTGGCTGGTTTTGGCCAGCAGGGAGGTGACAGGAGGCTGGCTCCAGGCTTTAGTTAACGCGTCCTTGAGGAAAGGGCCTTCCCACAACCATTAAAGGAGGAGGTTGTAAGGCCCCTCCTCAAGAGGCCTTCCCTGGATCCAGCAGAATTAAAGAACTTTCGTCCAGTCTCCAACCTACCCTTTGTGGGAAAGGTTGTAGAGAAAGTGGTGGCACTTCAGCTCCTGTGGTCATTGGATGAAACAGATTATCTGGACCCTTTTCAGTCGAGCTTCAGGCCTGGCTACAGCACGGAAACTGCTTTGGTCACGCTGATGGATGATCTCTGGCGAGCCCGAGATGGGGGTCATTCTTCCATCTTGATGCTACTTGACCTCTCAGCGGCTTTCGATACCATTGACCATGGTATCCTTCTGGGACGACTAAGGAAGTTGGGAGTGGGAGGCACCGTGTTACGGTGGTTCTCCTCCTATCTCTCTGGTCGGTCACAGTCGGTGTTGGCGGGAGGACAGAGGTCGACCCCTAGGCCCCTCATTTGTGGGGTGCCCCAGAGCTCGGTCCTCTCTCCCCTCCTATTTAACATCTACATGAAGCCACTGGATGAGATCATCCGACGATACGGGGTGGGGTATCAGCAATATGCTGATGATACCCAGCTGTATATCTCCACCCTGCGTCAGTTCAGTGAAGCGGTGGATGTGATGTGCCGGTGCCTGGAGGCTGTGAGGGTCTGGATGGCAGTCAACAGACTCAGACTTAACCCAGACAAGACCGAGTGGCTGTGGGTATTGCCTCCTAAAGACTATGTCGACTGTCCATCCTTGGTTCTGCGGGGGGAGAAATTGTCCCCCTCAGAACGGGCTCGCAATTTGGGTGTCGTCCTAGACTCACAGCTAAGACTAGAGCAACATCTGACAGCTGTGGCTAGGGGGACCTTTGCACAGGTTCACCTGGTGCAGCAATTGCGACCGTTCTTGGATCAGGAGGCTCTCCTCACAGTCACTCATGCCCTTGTCACCTCACAGTTAGATTATTGCAACCTGCTCTACATGGGGCCACCCCTGAAGAGTGTTCGGAGACTACAGTTGGTCCAGAATGCAGCCGCGCGAGCTGTCGTGGGTGCACCTAGATACACCCGCATTACACCAATTCTCCGTGAGCTGCACTGGCTCCCTATTGGTCTCCCGGCACAATTCAAGGTGTTGGTTATTACCTTTAAAGCCCTACATGGCTCAGGGCCAGGCTATCTTCAAGACCGCCTTCTACCGCATAACTCCCAGTGACCGGTAAGATCCCACAGAGTTGGTCTCCTCCGGGTCCCGTCAGCTAAACAATGCCGGCTGCCGGGCCCGCAGGGGAGGGCCTTCTCTGTGGCTGCCCCAGCTCTCTGGAACCAGTTACCTCCTGAGATCCAGACTACCCCCACCCTATTGGCCTTCCAGAAAGCGGTTAAGACCTGGCTTTTCCGGCAGGCTTGGGGCCGTTGATCTCACTGTTGCAATCTTGCAAGATCCAGCCATGAATGATGTGCATGGGCTTTTAATGTTTTTATAATGTTTTTAATAATTTTTCTATGTTCATTGTTCGCATTATTTTTGCTGTAAGCCACCCAGAGTCCCTTGGGAGTTGGGCGGCATAGAAATGCGATAAATTAAATTAAATTAAATCTGTCAAAATCCATCTGGAACTTGAGCCTATCTTCTAAGGTCTCCTGCTTGAGCAGAGTCCAGACTAGAAGACATAAAAGGCTCCTTTCAGCTCTATTCTGATTGATTGATTGATTGATTAACAATAGGTGTAGGGTCTAGGACAGGGGTCTGCAATCTCAAACACTCAAAGAGCCATTTGGCCCCGTCTCCCACAGAAAAGAAAACACTGGGAGCCAATAATTTAACAACTGGTGTGACTGGGTAGGTGTGGCCAACTCAACGTCACTCACTCCCACCCAGTCACACCTACCCAGATGGTCATTAGGGCACAGAAATGGTTGTTAAATGATTTGCCCCGCCTGGCCCCACCTCACCCTCCCCTCCCAGCTACTTCTTGCCACACCCGGCCTCGAGTGTGTTGTTCACCTTTCTCTCTCTCCCTCCCTCTCTCTCTGTGTCTCTGTGTCTCTGTGTCTCTGTGTCTTTCTCTCTCTCTCTGTCTTTCTCTCTCTCTCTCTCTCTCTCTCCTGTCTCTCCCCCTCTCTCTGTGTCTCTGTGTCTCTGTGTCTCTGTGTCTCTCTCTCTCTCTCTTTCTCTCTCTCTCTCTGTCTTTCTCTCTCTCTCTCTCTGTGTGTCTCTGTGTCTCTGTCTCTCTCTCTCT